>NC_031999.1:8176206-8204576 GCF_001879085.1 Nicotiana attenuata
GGCTGGTTGTTGAGGCCCCGCACACTGAAAAGCCCCATCTTGCTTATTGAAGCTATTAGATTTAAGGATTTTGAATTTGAATTATAGTTTGGGCCTCTAAAGCTAAGTAGCATATTTAAATTAAGAGGTTTTCCTCTTGTTTAAGTATGGACTTAAGTTTGAAGCCCGAATTACTCGACTGCTAGTTTGCCATAATTAATTAACTAGGCCCTTTTGGAGACATTTCATACTAGAAAACGATAGTCTCTTTAGGATGGCTTTTAAATAAATAAGTGAGATGAGCCTCGCTGCACAAAACATATAAATTGCGGGGGCCCTCATTAAATACTTAATTGAAATATCTTAGAATTCGGGACATGCCATTTAGCGAATTTGCTTGGCTTCCCGCAAAGCTAATAAGACGCTAGCCACTTTAGGCGCGCTTTTAATAATTTTACCTTCCTGAACTCGGGTGTGCATCCCATGCGACCCAAATCCAAATCCCAAAATGTTGAATAAGAGGTGTTGAAGATCCGGGTGCATTTCATGTGACGTGATCCAAAAGCACGCTCTTAAACGGCGTTCACTTTCGTAAAATAAACTACAAGCGGTAAATTGCACTATAGGTTTGAACTTGTATAAAAATCAGATTTTAGCCATTTATAATAATTTAAGCGACCGTGCTAGAACCACGGGATCCGGGGGTGCCTAACACCTTCCCTCGGGTCAACAGAATTCCTTATTCAGAATTTCTGGTTCGCAGACTCCAATTGGGAAGTCAAAATTTTCCTCGATTTGGGATTCAAATTAAACCGGTGACTTGGGACACCAAAAGCTAATCCTATCCCAAGTGGCGACTCTGAAAAATAAATAAGCTAGTATTTTATTTGGGGCGTTAGAGATTATTTCAGAGATTCCGCACTTAAATTGGTATTTTACTTGTGAATATTTAATTATCCACTGTGGATAATCGGTTAAGGTTGTGTAAAAGGGTCGGGCTTGCCTAGCAGTGCGTTGGGCGCCATCACGCCGGGGTTTGAGTCGTGACATGGAGGATTAACAACTATTAGGGCTATGATTGTGGCTCTTTTTGACCAATAACAAGCAATAAATGAGAACAATTAATGAGATATAATAAATGTAAATAAAGTAATAAATGTAAGCAATAGAGCCAAATAGAGAGTATGTTTGAGTTAGAGAGCAGAAAGAATGTTCTTCTATTGAATGAAGTATCTTGTGTATCAGATGCCTTTACAAAATGACAAAGGTCCCCTTTATAGATGAGGGGGGAATCTTAACATAGTACCTATGCATTTATTACAAAGAAATGTAGTTGGCACAGCTACCTAGCAGTCTGGTACAGACTGGTACTTTTCTTATAGATGTTGTCATTTCAGACCGCGTGCCAAGGGAACTTCCCGTTTATCCATGATAACCATCAATTTGTGCTGTCCTGAGGTTGGACATAAAGAACCTTCGAGGTTGAAACCCCAAACTGTCCCCCCGGGCCTTCGAGGCTTTTCTAGGAGAAGCGACGGAAGGACATAATGATAGTGAAATCGGGCTCTTCGATTTTAGCCATATACAGATAGTACCCGCGTTTCTTAGAGTGAAATGATAAGAAACGATTTTGACATCGATCTCCTCGAACATCTCACGATGATGTCAAGCTTACGATGTAAGATAGGATACAGCTGCTTCAGAGGAGACTCTCGAAGATATTGCTCTGAAGACCGAAATGGGATCCTTGAGGAAACGGTTCTCGCAGATGTCGCTCCCGAGGACATACCTTCGAAAGTTTATTAGGCTCTTTAGATGTTGTATTTTACTTCTTTGTTTCTGTGTATGGACCCCTCGTGGGCTTTTGTTATCATCGTTTATTAATGCAGAAGTTTCTTTCAATCTGTCTTTGCCGTGTGTTGGATCCCCCTTTTGCCTATGTTTGAAAAATCCATGCATGCGATTTCATCGATCGGCCTGAATGCTGGACCCAGACATAGGAATTCCTTCGGTTCTTGATTGGCTAATGTGATGTTCTTTGAAATTCTTTGTCATTCCTCGGACCAAGCTTGGATTGATGCAATACGAACCTAGGTTGTCGAGCCCTCTGAGTTCGAGTTGAGTGAGATCGGAGTCTCGATTCTCTTTGGAATAAGGCTTAGCCTTGTTAGGCCTCACTGCTAGTCCTCGAGCGAGAGTTTGCTTGATCATCTAGAAGTAAAGGTAACCCTTAGGTCCATACAAATAGTCCCTGAGCGAGAGTTTGCTCGAACTCGGATGGTCTCCAACTGAATGAAAGTTGGCCTCGAGCTTGGAATAAAGATAGCCTTAAGGCATTATAGATAGTTCCTAAGCAAGGATGCATTCGAACATGAGTGGCCTTCGGGCTTGAAAATAATTGAGAGAGGGTTCAAATTGAACTTAGAGATGAAGATAGCCCTTAGGCTTTACTAATAAACTTCGAGTGAGAACTGTCCCGGACTTGGGTAGTTCGGGGGCCAAAGGATCGGGTGAATGACTCGTACTTGTAATAGCATAGATCATCGAGATTGGGTACCATCTCAAGACTAGGTTTATATGGATAACTCCTTAGAGCTTATAGCTATAGTAATAGAGGTCCTCAAGATCGGGCACAATCTCGAGGCTAGACTGGTAATGATGGCTCCCTAGAACCCATCGCTATAGTAGCGAAGACCCTCGAGATCGGGCACCATCTCGAGGCTAGGTTGACATGGGAATCTTTGATCCCTCGAACTTTGTATAACAGCATCATTTATATGACATGGTCATGAAGTTACCGGGATAGTCCCGCCGGTATCCTTCCTTGAAAGCGATAATGGCCCAGTTAGAATTAATTGGCCTTTAGAGTAGGCGGACAGTCGTCGCTTGCTCTATTTGTGAGTTTGCTCTCCCCTTATTTAGGGGTTCCGCCACCGCTTCATGCCTGGTCGGTGGCACACTGCCGGCGTCCGGTGAGCTGACCTTGAGGTGCTTTATCTCGAGGAGGTACTTTTCGTTTGAAAGGCCTCCCAATGTTCAAGGCCATCGGGAGCTCGCATTGAGGTTCATCTCATCAATAGGGGAGGAACACCTCGAGGCAAATAGGAGAGACTAAGGATGGGGAGAAAAGGTAATACTGCAGGTACCTTCCCCGATGAGAGCAGTATTGCTTATGTAGGGGGGTTTTTAAACGTGTACACGAACCCCTTTACATTGGGCCCTCTTGATAGAGCCGTGCTCGAGTTTTGCAAAAGATACCGGGTTAACTTGGCATAGGTTCATTCGTCGTCCTGGAGGATAATATTGATGATAAGGTACTTTGCAGATAAAGCCGGGCTCGAGTTCACCTTTAGCCATTTCCGAGGCCTGATTACTCTACGACGTCGATCTACCCGGTCCTTTGTTACCAGCAATGGAGAAGACGGGGACCAAGGGTGGATGAGCCAATTCGTCTGAGTGCGAATTGTTGACACTATTTCCATGGAGTTTCTGCCGTTCCCTGAGGAATGGAATTTCACACGTAAGTGGTACACTTGCACTTTTATCATTTTTGTTCATGGTGGAGGTAGACTCCGTAAAGATGTTTTCCTTCTCTTTTCTTCAGCAATTCCGTGGCTGCCATATGAGGTTGCGACCTGGCGGATTGTACCCGAGAATTAGCAGTTGCTCGACTTACGATGAGCGTTAGTGGCGAGATCTGTCCAAGGGTAGATGGGAGGCAAAACACCATGGTATGTGGCATGTAGTTTGTTTTCTTTGAAAGGTACTTTATTTTATGTGTATTAACTCCATTACCGCAGGTATTGGAGAATTTTCTGAGTCGAGACCGTGTCCCCTCGAGGAGGAGGAAGGATCGTTGGGTTTGGGGCCGAGGAATAATATCAAACGGAAGAAACCCTTGTAGGACGAGGGTGCTCATAGCGAGGCAAGCCCTGCTCGGAGGTTCAAGGAAGAGGTATCAGCTGAGCCTGCTGAATCTGAGGCTTCTAGCCTCGAAAAGATGGTTCCTCCTTTGCCGCCGTCTTCTTATCCCGTCGAAGGTACTTTCAGGGATAAGGATTATCTGCCGCCTTGTTCTTCTTTTCCCATCGAAGGTGCTTCGAGGGATAAGGATTATTGCCGCCTAAATCAAGCGGGGTATCGACCAACCGTGTTCACATCGGGAGTGATTCCGTCGGGGTCGATGAGACCAAGCCGGCAGATGTGCGCTTAACTTTTGAGGAGGCTCAGTGGTTTAGTTTTGTAGCGAGTTTTGGTCAGCTGCATCTGCTTTTCAGCTTTATACTTTTTCACTTTCTAATTGAGCTTCTTTTTCATGGGTCTTTAATAAGCTCAAGTTTGAGCTGCTCCCCCGTGAATCTATGCTGAGGAGAGCCTAGGATGGGGAGAAATCCCTCAGGCTTCTTTGTGATAAAAGGGGAGATAAGTTGGTATACCAGCGGTACGAGGAAAATCGGAGTCTGAACTACGAAAGCCACCTTATGAAACAGGTAACCTTTCGCTCCGAGAGAATGCATGCTTCTTCTTCTGTCCTCGGAGATTAATGTTTTGACACTTCAGTTGTAGAGCAAGACAGAGGATCTGGAACGTCTTTGGGGCAAGGTTGGCCAGGCCAAACATAAGTGTGACGAGCTAAAGGCTCAGATAGATGCCTATATTGCGGCCGAGAAGGATGCTTTGGCCAAGGTTTCTGCCTTCGAGGTATATCTCCAGAACGCCCGTGGAAATAGCTTGGTTCAGATGAGCAGGATTGTAAGGCTCGACTCCGAGCTTTTGGAGATGAAGGCCGAGGTCATGGATGCCCGGGCTGAGGCCGAAGAGATTTGGGCTAAGGCCTACAAAAAAAGTAGTCGTTTATTTAGAAGACGCTGCTGATGCTCGAGCAAAGTTGAGAGGTGCTTCCGATCGAGAGAGCAGGAGTAATGAGTATGCTCGGTGTAAATCTCGGAGGGAAACCCTCGAAGAGATTCACACTAGGGGTTTCTATCTCACGAAAGAGATAGCGCAGGCCAAGGCAGATGAATATGACGCCAAGCTCCTTTTGTCCGATATCGAGAATAATGAAGAGGAGGCCGACGGTCCACAGTCCCCGAGGGGGAAGTAGACTAGGCTTTTCCTTTTTGACTCTTTGTATAGGGCTCTCAGAGAGCATTTGCCAATGTAGCTTTTGTATTTTTTAGCGTATGCGTATAAAAGAAAACCTTTCGGTTTCATCTTTCATGCACTTTCCTCTGCTTGTGCATGTCTTTCTTCGTTTTGAATTTATGTGTCAGTTGATGACTGGCCAGGTGAACTGGACTTCAAGTAATGACCCTTAGGTATATAATTTGGCCCTGAAGCTTGTTAGGCTGGCCCTTAGGCCTTTGCGCATTTGGTCGGCACGACCTTTTGACTTAAGCTAGCGACAAGGGCTCTTATGCATTTAGGTTGGTACGACTTTTTAATTTAGGCTGGCGATAGTGGCTCTCCCGTATGTGCCCTTAGGCGTTTTTTAGTTAACTATTTCGGGCTCGGTCTCCGAATCGGATTTCGACTCGAGCTCATTGACCCTCAAGTTTTTGAATTTCAGGCTGGCCCTTAGGCTCTTACGCATTGGGCCGGTACGACCTCCAATATGGGCTATCGACAATGGCTCTTGTGCATTTAGGTCAGTACGACCTTTAGTTTGAGCTGGTGGTAGTGGGTCTTACGCGTTAGGTCGGTACGACCTTCTGATTTGGGCAGGCAAAAACTTGTTGCGGCCAAACGCACTCACGCAAGTGCACGTGATCGTCAAGTAATAAAGCAGTGAGTAGAGTATCATTCCCATGAGGACTTGTGATTGACTATTAACTAAATTAGACTATCCTAATTATCTATACAAGAATTAAACCTAGAAGTATTTGATTCTAAACTAATTAAATAAAGAATATAGATAATGAACTTTAAACAGAGGAAGAGCAGATTTTTATGATATCAATGTAATGAAAACGATCTAGGGTTATGGGCTATCTAACATTCCTATTGTACTCTTTAATTGAATTGTCTAATTAATTTATCTAGTTTATTGGTTGACAGGGTTAATATTACTCATAAGAATATGTCGAGTTCTTACTCGCCTATTCAAGCTAACCTAACGCCTATATGTCTATGGAGTTAGAATCAACAAGAACGCATTTATAATTCCTGTATTTCAACCAAGCAAGGCAATTAGGTATATGTCTATCCTAATTGCGAATCCGTTCCCCGATGCCCAGGTTCAAGAACTTGCTCTACTCAATCCTCTATGCAATCTAGAATTCCCACTTTCGAGTTCAATTCAAGATTCGTAGATAGTATTCAATTGGTGATCAAGCAATCAAATAATTAAGTGCAGGATTAAATAAATAAACCAATATGATAAACTAAGAAATCAAAATCAATATCTGAATAAAAATAGTCATGAAAGAACCACAACCCTAGAACGTGAAGTTTAGCTCCACATAGACATGGTAGCAAAACAACAAATCATACAAAGAAACATAAAATTTACTAAGTTTGGTGGAAGAAAAGATGAAACCCGGCCTCCACGGCGGCTCTGTGCTTGTGTTTTCCTCTCAAAAACGTCCTCCTCCCTCAAAATACCGTTTTTCCATGTATATATACCAAGTAGGGTTGGGCCCAAACAATTATACCTTTTCCAATGTGAAAAAGGACATTTTTCCCGGGTTTGACTAGCGCGGTCGCGCATCTGGGCGCGCTAATGGTCGCGCTAGTTGGACAACTTTCTATCCTGGGCGCGCTAAAACTAGCACGATCGCGCATCTGGGCGCGCACTTTTCACCCTGTTCCGTTTAGAATTTGAAAAAACGTAAAACATGAAAGTTGTAGCCCTTTGAGTTAGCTTTCCAACCATATATTGTGGAGCCAATGGAGTTCTGAGCAAAAAGTTTTATCTATTTTACTAGACAGTGCACAATATGCCTGCTCGATTCTTCGTTCGCTCTAACGATCATCCATTGACCCCCAAACGCGATCCCGGCTTGTATCCTTGGGCTATTACTAAGATTTCAAAGCTCCAAATCACTTGAATTCATTCCATAACATCTATATAGCTCGAAATCACTCCTACAAGGCATAAAACACACAGTTAGTGCAAGACACTAGCGATTAAAACTCAAACTCAATTAAAGTGCAGTAAATTAGAGTGTAATAAGCGACTAAAATACGTAATTATAGCCTATCATCAGCTAGCGACAGTGGCTCTTACGCATTTGGGTCGGTACGACCATTAGTTTGAGCTGGCGATAGTGGATCTTACATATTTGGGTCGGTACGACCTTTTGTTTGAGCTGGCGATAGTGGCTCTTACGCGTTAGGTCGGCACAACCTTTAGTTTGAGCTAGCGAGAGTAGCTCTTACGTGTTAGGTCGGTACGACCTTTTAATTTGAGCTAGCGACAGTGGCTCTTACGCATTAGGGTTGGTACGACCTTTAGTTTGAGCTGGCAGCAGTGGCTCTTACGCGTTAGGTCGGTACGACCTTTTGATTTAGGCTGGCGACAGTGGCTCTTACGCATTTGGATCGGTACGACCTCTAATATGGGCTTTACTTTCCCCTCGTTACAGACTTTTTTGAAGTTTTGTGTTCGCCCGACTCTTCGGCAGTTCGATAAGAACCTTGATTGTGAGCCGTTATGTGGCGATAGATGAGCACCTTGGGAGGTCTCGCTCGATGGCTGAATGATTTCGAACCCTGTAGTTTGGAGCTGATATGATCGAAGCCCTTTTGCTTAAGTCGAGGGTAGCCTGATTAACCGGTTCTTTTCGAAGTTTTTTTGAAGTAATTGAAGGCCTATGATTTTATAGCGACGGTCGGGCATCCTCGAGTCGCGTTAGTTTTGCTGGTACAGCCTTGTGACTGTAGTCATTGTGTTTGGTCGGAGCCTTTCAGTCCCCGAGTGAAGTAGCTTCGGCGTCTATATCGAGGGTATGAGTTTTTAGGGGTCTTATAAGTTCGATATATAGCCTTAACTTTAAGATCGGGATTATGCCTTTTGTAAGGTCTTATAAATATTTACATGCCTTTGAGGTCATACAGCTTTGGTTACTTGGTACAAGTATGGTTTATGCCTTGCTTGAGGTCTTACAGGTTTGGTTACTTGGTACAAGTATGGTTCATGCCTTGCTTGAGGTCTTACAGATTTGATATTGCCTTATGAAGGTCATATAGATTTGATATTGCCTTATGAAGGTCTTATGAATTTTTACATGCCTTTGAGGTCTTACAGTTTTGATATTTCCTTATGAAGGTCTTACGCATTCGAGGTTGCCCGCATGGGGTCTTATAGCCTCGGTTTTTTGACAGATCGATGGGGGTGGCAGTTGGCGGCAGTCCCCGAGTCATTGAAAGTTTCTTGGCTCGGGAGCCATTCCTTGTAAACTTGGTATTGCCTCATTGAGGGCTTACGAGTTCGGAGTTTCCGATCAGGAGGTCATGTAGCCTTGAGTTTTCGACGCCAGTCCTTGAGTGTTAGGGACGTGTTTTGGCTTCTGGAGCCATTTTTGCAATCTTAATTTTGCCTCATTGAGGGCTTAGCTTTGAGTTTTTGACGCCAGTCCCCGAGTGTTAGGGACATTTTGGGCCCTGGAGCCTTTTTTGTAAGAAATGGCGAGCTTCTTTAAAACGTGAAATGCTTTGACAGAGGGTAAAGTATTCTTTGATTACTTGGTACAAGTATACATGTCTTCGCCGTCCATGGCTCGGTTATTCTATACGGACACGGTTCGTTCAACCGTTTGGTCCGGTACATCATTTTCCTATCGAGGCCTCATTCAGCACATCTTGGCTTCTCCAAGAAGGTGACCTTCCGGGGGGATGCCCCTCAATATTCGAGGTTGATTGAAGAGAAGCCTTGAATACTTGTTGAGCCTTCCTTAGGTAGCATATAAATGTTGCGTCATTAAAAACCTTGTCGTTAAAAACCCTTATTGGGATAAAACCCGATCGAAGGAAAAGAGTGCAACGCATGCTTTTGAAACCTAAGACCTTCAGGTTGGAAAGCGCTTCGGCAGCATCGATAGAGTGTCTGCGTACACGGTTAGAGCAAAACCTGAACGAAAAAGGGAGATGATCATACCTTAGTGTCGGCGATGCCTTGATCCTTGATATGCTTGAGGATGCAGTACGGTCCGTTGCTTGTTTTAGTCGGGTGTAACCGACAGTATAGCTTGTTATTGCTATTTTACCGTTTGCTTATCCTTTGGCTCCTTCGACGATGGAGATATCGGTGTCGGTGCCACATCGTGCACCGCAAACATCTCTTTTGTTGCATGCTGTTCTCCGTAGACGGTTTTTATCCCGTCCTTTGTCGGGAACTTCATCATTTGGTGGAGGGTGGACAGTACCGCCCTCATGCAGTGTATCCATGGCCTTTCGAGCAAGGCGTTATACCTCATATCACCTTCGATGACATGAAATTTGGCATTTTGGGTTGTGCCAGCCACGTTGACCAGGAGGGTGATTTCTCCTTTGGTCATTTCACTTGCCATGTTGAATCCGTTGAGGACTCGAGAGGCGGGCACGATCTGGTCGAGCAGTCCAAGCTGCTCCACCACCCTCGACCTGATGATGTTGGGCGAGCTACCTGGATCCACAAGCAAACGCTTAATTTGAAATGTATTTACAAGAAAAGAAATTACCAATGCGTCGTTATGGGGCTGATATAGAGCCTCGATGTATTTGTCGCTGAACGTGAGGGTATCCTCGGGTATGTAACCTCGAGTTCGCTTTTCCCTGGTGATGAAAATTTTTGTTCTCCTGACCATGGGTTCCTGTGCAGCATCGATATCTCCGAAGATCATGTGGATGACATGTTGTGGCTCGCCTGTTTCACTCTTCTTGGTCACCTCTCTTTCCCGGAACTAATTTTTGGCTTAGTCACTGAGGAATTCTCGGAGGTGACCTTTGATGAGTAGTCGGGCTACTTCATCTCGGCGTTGTCGGCAATCCTCGATCTTGTGACCATGTGTGTTGTCAAATTCAAACACTAAGTTATGGTTCCTTTGCGAAGGATCTGATTGTACAGGCCTTGGCCACCTGGTGTCTCTGATTTTACTGATGGAAAACACGATGTCTGATATGTCGACGTTGAAATTGTATTCAGACAGGCGGGGTGCCTCCGTCGGCCCTGCGTGCCCATCGAATCCAGCTCTGCTAACAAGTCCCCGAGGGTTCTGACCTCGATCCAGCCTTCGATCATTGTGGGGTATTTTGCGCCTTGGGGCGTTTCTTCTATCTTCAGTGTATGGTTGGTATCTTTCTTTGTTTGGCTATGGCTCCTTCATCGGAAGCCTGTTAGGATATACCGAGCCCGAGGGGGCTCCTAGTTGGCCGTCTTCGACCCTGATATTTGATTGGTATTGGTTGTGGACGTCCGACCAGGTCACGGCGGGATATTTGACTAAGTTCTGATTCAACTGCCTCAAAGCTACCGAGCTCCGCTCGTTCAAACCTTGAGTGAAGGCCTGCACTGCCCAGTCATCGGAGACCGGCGGTAGTTCCATTCGTTCCATTTGGAAGAGAGATACGAATTCTCGCAGCATCTCGTTATCTATTTGCTTGATTTTGAAGACGTCGGATTTTCTTGTAGCTACCTTGATGGCACCAGTATGTGCCTTTATGAAAGAATCTGCCAGCATGGCAAACGTATCTATCGAGTGTGGGGCTAAGTTGTGGTACCACATCATCACTCCCTCTGAGAGCGTCTCTCCAAATTTCTTCAGTAGGACGGATTCGATCTCGTCGTCCTTCAGGTCGTTGCCTTTTACTGTACAAGTGTAAGCAGTGACGTGCTCGTTGGGGTCGGAGGTTCCGTTGTACTTCAGAAGGTCGGGCATTCTGAACTTCTTTAGAATAGGTTTTGGAGCCGCTTCCTATGGGAACGGCTTTTGCACGAACTTCTTGGAGTCGACACCTTTCAGGATCGGGGGTGCGCCCGGGATTTGATCGACCCTAGAATTGTAGGCCTCCACCTTCTAGTCGTTGGCTTCTATCTTCTTCTCGCCTGATTCGACCCTCTTTGTGAGGTCCTCGAGCATTTTTATGATGGCGGGGTCGGCTGCCGACCTATTGTTGCTTGATCTACCAGCTCAGCTTGAGGAGCCATTTCTGGTGCTACCGTGTTGGGAGTTTTCTGGTGACTTTGCAGCTGAGCAATCGCCAACTGTTGTACCTGTAACATTTCAAAAATAACGTGAAGGCTAACTTCCTGTTCTTCCCTAGCTGGAGTTTTCTGAGCTTCTTGTTGATCTCCGTGGTGTATGCTCCTATTGGTGTGGGAGCTTATTTCGACGTGTTGAGCGTCGCGCGAGACCACATCCACGGGAATAGGTTCTTGCGCATCCCCAGGGTTTCGTGGTGGTACACCAACACCTGGAACAGCTACACAATTTTCTCCATGGTCCTCAAGATTGTTGTTTTCATGTGCGTTTACTGAGTTGGACATTTTTTACCTGTAATCAAAGATCTTGGGCAAGAAAAAGTGTGAGAGATAACTTGCTTTATGTAGTAAACAAGCAAGAAAACAATCACTATTATTTTTAGCTCCAAGGTGGACGCCAAACTGTTTACCTTGAAAATGGTAATAACAATTAGATTTGATTTTGTGGTTCTAAAAATATGTGATCTATTTTTATGCTAGTTGTTAAGTAGTAGATGCTAAGTGACGAGGTTAGAAAATATTATAAGAGATTGAAGATGGCTTTAGAAACCAAACGAAACAATTGAGAATCGGGGCCTCGAGCTAGCGCGTGTGGGGCCTCGATGCCAAGTCAGATGCCCGGCTAACGGCAGTCGATGGAGGATTAACAACTATTAGGGCTATGATTGCGGCTCTTTGTGACCAATAACAAGCAATAAATGAAGAACAATTAATGAGATATAATAAATGTAAGCAATAGAGCCAAATAGAGAGTATGTTTGAGTTAGAGAGCAGAAAGAATGTTCTTCTATTGAATGAAGTATCTTGTGTATCAGATGACTTTACAAAATGACAAAGGTCCCCTTTATAGATGAGGGGGAATCTTAACATAGTACATATGCATTTATTACAAAAAAATGTAGCTGGCACAGCTACCTAGCAGTCTGGTACAGACTGGTACTATTCATATAGATGTTGTCAGTTCGGACCACGTGCCTAAGGAACTTCCCATTTATCCATGATAACCATCGATTTGTGTTGTCCCGAGGTTGGAAATATAGAACCTTCGAGGTTGAAACCCCAAACTTTCTCCCCGGGCCTTCGAGGCCTTTCGAGGAGAAGCTACGGAAGGACATAATGATAGTGAAATCGGGCTCTCCGATTTTAGCCGTATACATACATAAAGTAGACAAGTAAGAAATACAACAAGTAGAAATGAAACAGATAATATAAGTAATATGATTATCAAGTAAGAATAATTACAGAATTTCAAATACAATAAGCTACCTCGAAGCAAACAAGGACAACTAATATCAAATACAATGTCAATCTCAAGTCATGAAAACTCATATATACATTGTCTCCCTATCAAATATTACGCACGAGTCTGCCAAGACGAATGACCCGATCCATTAAGAATAGTATTACATAATACTGTCGAGGTCTACCGCCCGATCCACTATAGCACCCCGACCGATCGTTATAGAAATTTGCATCTCATTCAGTGGCTTAAGGTCTCGAGTAGCCCCATATTGTGAATTATGTCTTGCGTGTGTGGTCAAGTTTGGTTTTCGGATGTTTTGGGATTGGATTAAAAGGATCATTCTTGTTTTAGAAGCTTAAGCAATAAGAGTTGACCAAAGTTTGACTTTTGTGTAGACGACCCCAGAATGTTGGTTTAATGATTCCAATAGCTTCATATGGTGATTTTGGACTTAGGCGTGCATCCGGATTTAGATTTGGAGGTTCGTAGATTGATATGATGCATTTCGGCAAAAATTAGAAAGTTGAAGATTTGGAAGATGGAGTGGCTTGACCAGGAGTTGACATTGTTGATATTGGGTTCAGAATTAAATTCCTGGAGTTGGAATAGCTCTGTTATGTCATTTGGGACTTGCATGCAAAATTTGACGTCATTCCAGGTTGATTTGATATGCTTCGGCGCGAGTTGTCGAAGTTCAAAGTTCATTAAGTTCGATTTGAGGTGCAATTCAAAGTTTTGACGCTGTTTGATTTAAGGCCTCGAGTAGGTCTGCATTATGTTATGGAACTAGTTGATATGTTCGGACGGGGTCCCGAGGGGCCCCGGGTGTGTTTCGGATGGGCTACAGAATATTTCCTCATGTTTTGAAGTGCTGGTTCGGTCATCTGGTTTCTCTTCATCGCGTTCACGTCAGTGGTGTCGCATTCGCATAGTGTAATTGGGAGGCAGCCAGCAATTTGCCTTCGCGTTCGTGAATTGGGAATCTCGTTCGCGAAGGTTGGAAGATTTTAGTCTCCGCGTTTGCGAGTACACAGACGCGTTCGTGTAGGGTCTGAAGGTCTTGGTCCTTTCGTGTCTTCGCGATCGCGATGGATGTTCCCCGATCACGATGTATTAATCACTGGGCAAAAAATATAAGAACTCTATTTCGGGGGTTTGGCCATTTTTATAATATCTTGAGTTGTGGACCTTGGATTTGAGCAATCATTTAGGGGTTCTTCATGTATTGGATTGGGGTAAGTGTTATTTACCCGGATTTGATTTTATTTCACCATTCTATCATGGTTTTCATTATTTAATTTGTGTTTTGGGTTGAGAAATTTGGGAAAAATTGTAGAAACTTCCTAGACATTAATTAGAGGATTTGAGGGTCGAGTTTGTCACGCCTCAAAACCGAGGGGCGCGACCGGCACTCAACCGAGTAAACCCGACTGAGCAAGCCTGCTAGATTTCATTCCACCCAACTAGTTCATGAATAATGAGGGAATGTTATCTCATCTAATCAAAACACTAAACACTCTTCCATTAGCAACTTTCATTTCATTTTCGTTAATGACTTCGTTCATAGTTTACAAAATATTACAAGATTACAAGCTTAATGAAAACATGTTTATCAAGTATAAACTTTTCTAGTCCGGACCCCCAACATTGACCACCACCCACAAACAGTCTACGGAGCCTCTATGTACAATAGAAGAGAAATAGGAAAATGCCGGCAACAAGGCTCCGGCTATACCTCAAAACCTGATGAGAAACGAACAAAAGATATATGACATAACCCCGGAATAGAGTGGGGCTCACCAAGTCTGCTGGGAAGAGAATACTGCTATCACTGGTCGATGCCTCTCGCTGTAGAACAACCTGTATCATAAAATGATACAGCGCCCCTGGAAAAAGGGACGTTAGTGCCGTCGAATAGCACTAGTATGTAAGGCTAAAAGTCCTCTTTCAGAATAGAATAACCATACAAGCAAAGAAAACACAAAACAGCGAGCCAAAGTCAACAATAGACTAGCATCCAACTTGAAACATGTAAATCTTCTAGTTTATGAAAATAATATATATAACTTTTCTTGGTTGGGAGATCAATAGCACCGATATGAGTTTTACCACCGTCTTTGTTAGCACGGAGTCCGATCACGACCCGATCGGCTAGGTTGTCCCTCTAGAGACATGTGCCACAACAACAAATTTTCCAGTTTCTGAATTTCCAGTTTTCAAATTTCCAGATTTTTATGATTCCCAGCACAATACCACCATGTGTGCGGCATGGTATCCGATCACGGCCCGATCGGCTAAGCTGCCTTCCCACGTATGCCGTGTGGGTTGGCTTTTTCTTTTCCGATTCACATGTATTAGGTTCATCCCACTTTGGGGGAATAGTCACAATTTCACCGACATTTCAGTTTCATCCAAAGTCACACTCCACCCCTACACTGGCACGTGTAGTTTCAGGTGTGGGCCTTATGTCCCACCCCTCCTCAGTATTGCTAATGATACTCCCAAAAACATTTTGATTTGATTTAATATTGCACACAATTGTGGTATGAATACAAGTATACAAATATAGCATAAATGCAACCATGCTTACCTCAATACCTTTCATATTTTATAGTTTTTATTAATGTTTTCAATCTTTCTCAATAACAGTATCTCTTTGGCACTTTGGGCCTTTCACAAGGTTCATCTTTCTCATGGCACGAAGGCCGCATATTATTTTCCACATTTCTATCTCCTTTATTTCCAAGGATCGCAAACCAATATCAACGTACCAAATAATCCGGAAATTTTATATATTCGAGTTAAATAGTAATAGAATCATCAAGCACAAAGGATTCTTCCCAAAGAGGGACATGTCAACCAACAATTGGAATACACATTGGCATTATAAGCAAGCAATCACCTCAGTTATCCTTAAATTATTCCTTTCCATTTTAACAATTGTACAATTTCAACATCGGAATGTATAAGGACTCACATTGTAATGTATATTTTTAAAGAGGCAAGGTAATATCTAGAACAACCATTTATGGGCTTAGTTCGGCTACAAGACCATTAGGTCATTCCATTTTTGAAGCTATTTCATAACAGTTGGGTCGAGGCTTATTTTATAATTTATTTCACATTTTCCCATTCGATTCATTTCCAAACATCTTTACGGTTTATCAGCAAATAGACATATTCAATCAAGGCATTTAGTACACATAAGAGCAGTTAGGGGCATTAAACAAATTGAATTCTTCTCAGCCAATTAAGATACTAACCTTCATTTAAAGTGATTCAAGGCTATACCATTTTGGTAGGCAACGAGAAAGAAAGTATAGCCTACATACCTCGATTGAGCTTTCCTTACGTCCTACTATACTCCGAGACTCTTAGCAACGTCAATCTTGTGTGCATTATGCTTTTAAAACCATTTTGTGAAAGATCCTACCATCCCTCATCCCATCCTTAGCTCAAGACCTAACCAAATACTTTTATGAACTCATGCATGTAAGATATCCACTTTTATCCTCATAAATTACCCTTCTAATGGTCTACCCTAGTTATATCTAGTAATCAAGAGCTTGGGTAATAGAACCTTACCTTTTTGGAAGAAGACCTAGGTGCCTTTTGACAATTCTTCAAAGCTTAAACAAGATTTTTGGATAAATGTTGATGAAGAAACCCTTATCCCTCTAGGACCCTCTCTCTCTTTCTCTCTCTAAATGCATCAGAAAATACGCCTAAAATGAAGGGTGGTGTGTAATATATTGACATGGGGTCGGGTAAGAAAATTAGAAATTTGGAGCCCCGGAACAGATCTGCGATCGCATAATTGACATGCGGTCCACAAAATGGACCGCAAAAATGGTCCCAACAACTGAACACACTGACTTGGTTTGCGGCAAGAATGTGGTCCGCATTCACATTCTGCGGTCGCTAAGTGCACCGCAGAACTAACCTTCACAAAATTCTAAGGAAATTATGTGACGACTATGCGTTCCGCATTTTGGTTATGCGATCGCATAATCGACCGCATAGTTGACTTCAATTTGGCCAACACACTGACTCATTATGCGGCAGAAATGCGGTCCGCATACTTGATATGCGACCGCATTATTGACCGCAAAATTGCACTTTTCTGGAAAACATAATTTCTTGACTTTTTAATGCATAGCTTAGTCCAAAAGGGTCCGAACCGCGCCAAGCTTGCGAGCCGCGAAGAATTTTATGAATTTCTAACGCATATTCCTAACTTGGCACTACGAGATCTCGGGTTTTGAGCAAAAATTTTCACGGGGCCTTACATCCTCCCCCACTTAAGATCATTCCTCCTCGAATGAGGATTATGGATCGCCCCAAACACCCAACAGAACTCATTTCTTCCCTTACCTACCTCAAACTCCCAAATTTCACATGCCCCTCAATTATGGGTAGCGATATACTTATCAAGTGATTCTCCTGCCCTTCCCTAATCAACACGTTCAACTACTTATAGTATCCTACCGAGAACTGAGAATTAACTTACTCATATTAAACCTTCGGACCAGAATAAGCACTAGACATCATCAATGGTGACAATAAAACTGAATCTAGAAGCCAAAGGGGTAGTAGCCATCTTCTAGGAAAAGCCTAATACATTATCGTCCTCTTCCTCTACCGCACCAGATTTATAACCCGTTACCACCAGCTCAGTTGGTGTACCGACACAACAATCCTTGGCATAGCCTCAACACTACTCTTCCTTCTACCAACAACATCGACAACAACAATTCACTCTCCACCTTGGCGGTGTCCCTTTATGTAGTACTCGATTCTTCATTCATACCCCGGAAATTTCCAATTCGACTAACTCCCTAAATTTTTCAGAAATTTCGGCAGCATCTCCTTTGTAACTAGGCCTATCTTCCTGCCAGAGAACCACGAAAACACCCTAACGACTCACCCACAACGAGACAAAGCATCACAGTGTATATATCAACAATACCAATCTCACAATTACAAGCACCACGTTATCATAATGATACCTGAATGGGCTGCACATTTTTAAATCACAACACCTATAAGGTACCTTTCAAATCAAGACCAATTGTCATACAATCAAGCAAAATATTTTCTTTCCACGATGCTTTCGGCCTTCAAGGTGGCCTCCTCGACTTACAAGTTTTTCCATAACACATTTACGGAAACAAACCCAGCCACCAATCTCATCTAACAGGGATGACGGCTAGATACTTCGCATAAGCTAACTATCCATTCACTTCTCCTTCAATAATTTCCATCGGAATGATATACCAATGATTCCCAATCTCTTCCTTAGACATAGATACCTGGAACGCTGGAACCATGGAGGGCAACGATACGATAGGGGAATATCATACTTCACAACTCGACCCATCTCTTTCAAGGTTCCCTAAATTCTGAAGCGCACTACACCTACTTTACCTTTAGGAACAATTCGCCTAGCGTCTCCCTAGAGGTAACCTTACGGACAACTTGCTTACTTTCTTTAACTCTAAATCTTTATGCTGGGCACCCGGGTTGAACACCTGGTGACTTTTAACCATTATTCTGTGAGAGGCTAGAAAAGATACGACCATAGAGTTCCTACCCAATATGATTAACCATGGAATGACGCTACCCTTTGGACATGCTTGAACCCATACCCTTAATAGATTTACCACAGTTAGGAACAACGAGGTTCAAGATTGGACTGGAGGTATTTCAAGAATCCATCAATGTAGATGTGTTGAGCGAGGCATTTCATGAGGTTGTATTTTATTTTGGGAAACATAAAACTTACTACGGATTATGATGACATGATTAATCATTGAGACGATATCATTGGTTTGAAGCAATGAGGCATGGAGTTTAGATAGCGTATCAGCAATAGAAATCATTTGCGGAGGGCTATTTAGGTACGTGCCACCAGTCGACTGCTGGAGTGTAGGGAAGATCAATTTATCAAGAATGGGAATACTCTGGCACCTTGAATGAGATAGGGGTTTCAAAATATGATGTCGAATTACATTCCTAATATTAGTTGACACAAGGAATCTGCGACACAAGCCCATGAGAATGAAATAGTAGTTAGACACTTGTGAGAGTACTATGATTCAAACCGCTCAACCTTCCCCGATAGTTGATCCTATACGAGAGTACTAAGGATACGACAACTTGTCTTTCAAATTAATACGATTTCTGCTAAATCCGAGACGTCTATGTGAGCACGTGATTTTTGCCCTAAGCAATAATTCCCAAATTTCAAACAAAATAATTTTTCTAGTATTTTATAACTTTTGTGAATTTTGTGGCAATTGTTGCATTTTTATTTGTGCATTTAATCCATATGAAAATACCAAAAAATATGCATCGGCATTTAGGGATTTAATTTCACAATTGTAGTAGTAATTAGTTTTAGAATAAAATGTAAAGGAAATTGCAAGAAAATAGTTCTTTGCATTTGTTTCAAATAGAGTTATAAGTAATTTTAGGAGTTAAATAGGGTAATTAGGTCTTTACTTTGTTTAGCATTTTATAAAATCAGAAAAATAAACAAATACAAAAATACAAAAAATGCAAAAGCAAAATAAGAGAAAATACAAAATGAAAAGAGGAAATTTTTTAAAAAAAAAAAAGAGAGAAGATGGTCTTGTGCCCGAATTAGGTTGATTATTTTGGCCCAAAAGAAAACTCCCCAACCCACATACCAAACCCAGGACCAATACCCCAGTCCGTCCAAGAGGCGCCCCCAAACGACGTCGTTTGACCCTAGTCAATCCTGGCCGTCGAGGTTTCATGATCCAACGGCCAGGAAGCTAGGATCGATTAATATATATATGTCCAAACATACCCCCCCTACCCCCTCACCACTCCTCTCTCACCCCCCCTCCTCAGAGACCCAAATAAACGCCGGCCACCGCCCTCCGCCCTGAGCCACCGCATACCACCGTCCCTCCGCCGTCCGCCGTCGGCCGGAAATCGTCGCTGCCGCCGGCGATGCTCCGATCAACCCCAAAAATACACCACCAACTCGTCTTCCTCTCCTCTTTCCAACCCCCATAACCATTCCCCTCGAATCGTAGCCATATGCCTCGAATATTAGATCAAAATTTCCGGCCAAAACACAACCTTGTCCAAACCGGCCCAAATTCACACCCCATAGTCTCCATGACCTCCCCATCATTAATCCCTAACCAAAACCTTTCGAATCTTGCCATAACTTCTCGAATTTCAAATCTTAGAACCGGCAGAACCCTAGCTCAAAAATTTTAGGGATTTTTGACCGTAATTTCCCTAATCATGGGGGTTCTTGTGAAAACACACGATTAGGGATGTTACGTGTCAAGAATCCTGGAGGATTAAAGCAACAGTGCCTAGCCGAGTTCCTAATTCTATTAGGTATTCTGTTTTTTTTTCCCTTCTTTTAATTCTGATTTTGTTCTTGTTTCTTTTGTTTTCTGTTTTGTTTATTCTTTTGATTCAGTATGTGTTCTAGCAATTTTAATAATTAGTGTATGTATTTGATTTTCAACGCATGATTTTAGCCTTTAATTCAATAGTTCGATTCTTGAACGTGTTTTAGCCTGTTTCGATAATTCTTTGCAATTCAATTTTGTTTCATTTTAATCTTAGTTAATTGTTGTTTCAACCCTGTTCGGATACTGTTTGGTTTGATTAAATCAATGGTTTGATTAAATCTTAGTTTAATTCAGTAGTTAGGGTTAATTGATTGGTTATAGCTGATTTAGATTAAATAAGGTTAACTATAGTCAGTATTAATTAAAGTAAAGGGGTTTGGGTTGGTCAGTAATTCCAAGAGAGTTTTGAGGGTAGTTCAGGCATAGGAAAAGGGTACTTTCAGCAGATTTGGTAATTTTTGAAAAGGGGTAAGGATAGAATAGGGATTGTAATAGGCATAGAACTTTCTAGGAGGGACTATAGTGTAGGTTCTAATAAACTTAAGGTAGTTACTTGTGTAACAAGTCAGAAAATAAAGGGGTAAGCACTGAAATGAGAATAGGAACTAAGGGGTAAAAGGAAAATCTGAAATTGGACCTTAAGGTCACCTATAAGTAGGCATTCATTTGCCTTGAGGAAAGGGGATATAGCCATCTGAACCCTCCTCACAACCTTCTGATTCTCCTCATGTTCCAGAAAACAACAGAAAAGAAATTTACTATTCCTTTGAATTTTTAGGGTGAATTAGAGATCTCCAATTCTTGAATCACAATTCCAGCTCACATAAATCTGAATATGGACTAGTTTCCCTTGTGTTTTCAGTAGTTAGAACTGCAGAAAATTTTAGAGTATCGTTTTGAAGATAACTGGGCTTTTCAATTCGACTTTTGGGTTTTGATACTAGGTTTTGGTGGTTGTGACTTCGATTTGAGACTGCTGCTGCTGTTGCTTAACACTGCTACTTCCTCTTGCTTTGGCTGATCCCTTTCTTTACTTTGCTCAATTCCAGGTATATTTTCAGCCTCAAATGGCATGCGAAGATGTGACCAAACTGTATGAAAACTTTTGAGACTCAATGATGAATAACTACCGGCTTGTATATGAATGTTTTGTTGTATTTTATTTAAGTTCTGGTGTTTAGCGCAGTAATGTCATTTGGACAGCAGTTTAATTGTATTAATAGGACCTTATATTGATTTGTAATTGGACTCTATGGACTGTTATTTTATTTATCAGCTATAGCTTAGTCGATTTTATGTTTAGGTTCCTATATTATTTTGAGACCTAAGCTAGGTCCGAGCGTTGATTGGGAATAACTGAAAAATCGTGCATGTGTGCTATGTTCTTACGAAATAGATCGGGCCATTAATATGAATACCAGATTTAAGTGTGAAGTTCCCAGCAGAAATTTGAAATCTAATAAATGTGTTAACGACTTTACCCTCTAGTGTTAATTCCATCGTTTGGGTTCTCAAATAACAAAATAGCATGTCAATATAATAGGACTTATAAATTTATTGTCGATTGTTTAGTTTTATCACTAAATTTCAGATTCCAACTTTAAGTTGGCTAACCATATTAATGAGACTGTCCAGGCCATGAACTGGGCCTAATATGACCCAGCTGTATAATGTTAGGCCCAGTACCTTCAGCTTTGAAATTAATATTACTCAATTAAGACCATGGGGGTTTGATTTCGAATTCCAGGTCTTGCTGGATGTCGAGTTGGGCCAGCCTTAAGGCCCATGTTTGAGACAATGATATAAATAGCTCTAAACACAAAAATCGGGCAGTATCATGGGCCGGTTGTTGAGGCCCCGCACACTGAAAAGCCCCATCTTGCTTATTGTAGCTATTAGATTTAAGGATTTTGAATTTGAATTATAGTTTGGGCCTCTAAAGCTAAGTAGCATATTTAAATTAAGAGGTTTTCCTCTTGTTTAAGTATGGACTTAAGTTTGAAGCCCGAATTACTCGACTGCTAGTTTGCCATAATTAATTAACTAGGCCCTTTTGGAGACATTTCATACTAGAAAACGATAGTCTCTTTAGGATGGCTTTTAAATAAATAAGTGAGATGAGCCTCGCTGCACAAAACATATAAATTGCGGGGGCCCTCATTAAATACTTAATTGAAATATCTTAGAATTCGGGACATGCCATTTAGCGAATTTTCATGGCTTCCCGCAAAGCTAATAAGACGCTAGCCACTTTAGGCGCGCTTTTAATAATTTTACCTTCCTGAACTCGGGTGTGCATCCCATGCGACCCAAATCCAAATCCCAAAACGTTGAATAAGAGGTGTTGAGGATCCGGGTGCATTTCATGTGACGTGATCCAAAAGCACGCTCTTAAATGGCGTTCACTTCCGTAAAATAAACTACAAGCGGTAAATTGCACTATAGGTTTGAACTTGTATAAAAATCAGATTTTAGCCATTTATAATAATTTAAGCGACCGTGCTAGAACCACGGGATCCGGGGGTGCCTAACACCATCCCTCGGGTCAACAGAATTCCTTATTCAGAATTTCTGGTTCGCAGACTCCAATTGGGAAGTCAAAAATAATCCCATTTCGAATAATGTCACTTTAAATGGAAAACTCCCTCATACATTATCCTTCGGGGTAGGCATTAATACATTAATCCTGTATTGGGTTCCTCAAAACCTTTGGGGTAACCCCAAAGGTTTTGAGGAACCCAATACAGGATTAATGTATTAATGCCTCCTACCCCGAAGAGGATAATGTATGAGGGAGTTTTCCATTTAAAGTGACATTATTCGAAATGGATTATTTATTTATTTTTCAGAGTCGCACTTGGGATAGGATTAGCTTTTGGTGTCCCAATCACCGGTTGTAATTTGAATCCAAATCGAGGAAAATTTTCGACTTCCAATTGGAGTCTGCGACAGAAATTCTGAATAAGGAATTCGTTGACCCGAGGGAAGGTGTTAGGCACCCCGGATCCCGTTGTTCTAGCACGATCGCTTAAATTATTATAAAATGGCTAAAATCTGATTTTTACAAGTTCAAACCTATAGTGCTAATTTACCGCTTTGTAGTTCTATTTTACGGAAGTGAACGCTGTTTAAGAGCGTGCTTTTGGATCACGTCACATGAAATGCACCCGGATCTTCAACACCTCTTATTCAACATTTTGGGATTTGGATTGGGTCGCATGGGATGCACACGAGTTCAGGAAGGTAAAATTATTAAAAGCGCGCCTAAAGTGGCTAGCGTCTTATTAGCTTTGCGGGAAGCCATGAAAAATTCGCTAAATGGCATGTCCCGAATTCATAAATATTTCAATTAAGTATTTAATGAGGCCCCGCAATTTATATGTTTTGTGCAGCGAGGCTCATCTCACTTATTTATTTAAAAGCCATCCTAAACAGACTATCGTTTTCTAGTATGAAATGTCTCCAAAAGGGCCTAGTTAATTAATTATGGCAAACTAGCAGTCGAGTAATTTCGGCTTCAAAACTTAAGTCCATACTTTAAACAAGAGGAAAACCTCTTAATTAAATATGCTACTTAGCTTAGAGGCCCAAACTATAATTCAAATTCAAAATCCTTAAATCTAATAGCTACAATAAGCAAGATGGGGCTTTTCAGTGTGCGGGCCTCAACAACCGCGCCATGATACTGCCCGATTTTTGTGTTTAGAGCTATTTATATCATTGTCTCAAACATGGGCCTTAAGGCTGGCCCAACTCGACATCCAGCAAGACCTGGAATTCGAAATCAACCCCCATGGTCTTAATTGAGTAATATTAATTTCAAAGCTGAGGTACTGGGCCTAACATTATACAGCTGGTCATATTAGGCCCAGTTCATGGCCTGGACAGTCTCATTAATATGGTTAGCCAACTTAAAGTTGGAATCTGAAATTTAGTGATAAAACTAAACAATCGACAATAAATTTATAAGTCTATTATATTGACATGCTCATTTTGTTATTTGAGAACCCAAACGATGAATTAACACCTAGAGGGTAAGTCATTAACACATTTATTAGATTTTCAAAATTTCTGCTGGGGAACTTCACACTTAATCTGGCATTCATATTAAGGGCCGATCTTATTCGTAAAGAACATAGCATACATGCTCGTTTTTCAGTTATTCCAATCAACGCTCGAACCTTAGCTTAGGTCCTCAAAATAATATAGGAACTAACATTCGACTAAGCTATAGTGATAAATAAAATAATAGTCCATAGATCCAATTCAAATCGATATAAGGTCTATTAATATCAACAAATTAACTGTGTCCAAATGACATTACTGCGCTAACACCAGAACTTAAATAAAATACAGCAAAACATTCATAATACATAGCCGATAAGTTATTCATCATTGAGTCTCAAAAGTTTTCATACAGTTGGTCACATCTTCGCATGCCATTTGAGGCTGAAAACATACCTGGAATTGAGAAAGTAAAGAAAGGGATTAGCCAAAGCAGAGGAAGTAGCAGTGTAACAAGCAGCAGCAGCAGTCTCAAATCGAAGTCACAACCACCAAAACCCAGTATCAAAACCCAAAAGTTCGAATTGAAAAGCCCAGTTATATTCAAATGATAATCTTAAAATTTTCTGCAGTTCTACTACTGAAAACACAAGGGAAGCTAGTCCATATTCAGATTTATGTGAGCTGGAATTGTGATTCAAGAATTGGAGATCTTAATTCACCCTAAAAATTCAAAGGAATGTAAATTTTTCTGTTGTTTTTGAACCTTGGAGAATCAGAAGTTGTGAGGAGGGTTCAAATGGCTATCCCTTTTCCTCAAGGCAAATGAATGCCTACTTATAGGTGACCTTAAGTCCAATTTCAGATTTTCCTTTTACCCCTTAGTTCCATATCTTCCATTTCAGTGCTTACCCCTTTATTTTTGACTTGTTACACAAGTAACTACCTTAAGTTTTATTAGAACCTACCTATAGTCCCTCCTAGAAAGTTCTATGCCTATTACAATGCCTCATTCTATTCTTACCTTTTCAAAAAATTACCAATCTGCTGAAAGTACCCTTTTCTATGCCTGAACTACCTCAAAACTCTTTTTGGAATTACTGACCAACCCAAACCCTTTACTTTTTAATACTGATCATAGTTACCTTATTTAATCTAATAGCTATAACCAATCAATAACCTAACTACTGAAATTAAACTAAGATTTAATCAAATCCTTGATTTAATCAAACCAAACAGTATCCGAACAGGGTTGAAACAACAATTAACTAAGATTAAAATGGAACAAAATTGAATTGCAAAGAATTATCGAAACAGGCTAAAACCGGTCCAAGAATCGAACTATTGAAATTAAAGGCTAAAAATCATGCGTTGAAAATCAATACATACAACTAATTATTAAAATTGCTAGAACACATACTGAATCAAAAGAATAAACAAAACAGAAAACAAAAGAACAAGAAAAAATCAGAATTAAAAGAGAGGGAAAAAAAAACAGAATACCTAATAGAATTAGGAACTCGGCTAGGCACTGTTGCTTGAATCCTCCAGGATTCTTGACACTAAATCCCTAATCGTGTGTTTTCACAAGAACCCCCATGATTGGGGAAATTACGGTCAAAATCCTAAAATTTTTGAGCTAGGGTTCTGCCGGTTCTAAATTTGAAAATCGAGAAGTTATGGGCAAGATTCGAAGGTTTTGTTAGGGATTAAATGAATGGGGAGGTTCATGGAGACTAATGGGTTGAATTTGGGCGGTTTGGACAAGGTTGTTTTTTTGGCGGAAATTTTGATCTAATATTCGAGGCATATGGCTACGTCGAGGGAATGGTTATGGGGGTGAAAGAGGAGAGAAGACGAGTTTGGTGGTGTATTTTGGGTTGATCGGAGCATCGCCGCCGCCGCAGATTTCCGGCGGCGGCGGACGCGGAGGGACGGTGGTATGCGGTGGCTCAGGGGAGGCGTGGCCGCGTTTATTTGGGTCTCTGAGAGGGGGTGAGAGAGGAGTGGTGAGGGGTAGGGGGGTGTGTTTTGGACATATATATATTAATCGACCCTAGCTTCGGCCGTTGATACATGAAACTCGACGCCAGGATTGACTAGGGTCAAAGACGTCGTTTGGGGGCGCCTCTTGGACGGACGGGGTATTGGGCCTGGGTTTTGGTATGTGGGTTGGGGAGTTTTCTTTGGCCAAAATAATCAACCCAATTCGGGCACAAGACCATCTTCTCTCTTTTTTTTTTTTTTTTTTTTTAAAAATTTCCTCTATTTCAATTTTGTATTTTCTCTTATTTTGCTTTTGCATTTTTTGTATTTTTGTATTTATTTATTTTTTTGATTTTATAAAATGCAAACAAAGTAAGACTAATTACCCTATTTAACTCCTAAAATTACTTATAACTCTATTTGAAACAATGCAAAGAACTATTTTCTTGCAATTCTTTACATTTTTATTCTAAAACTAATTACTACTACAATTGTGAAATTAAATCCCTAAATGCCGATGCATATTTTTTGGTATTTCATATGGATTAAATGCACAAATAGAAATGCAAAATACAAAGAATGCACAAAATTCACAAAAGTTATAAAATACTAGAAAAATTATTTTGTTTGAAATTTGGATTATTGCTTAGGGCAAAAATCACGTGCTCACAACGTCCTTTCCCGGAAACACGAAGAGTTTTCGGAAAGACAAGTGAGCAGAAATGAACGATTTTTTGCTGTTTCGTATTCGTGTGAAGCAATTTTGCAAAAGCTTGAACCGCACCCTGCTTCAGAGGTTGCCTACATATCCTGGGCTAAACAGGAATCAGGTCAGTGTAGTTCGGGAAGGTTTGGTAGCTGGGACTACCAGAGCTGTGAATCTCACTGCTGTTGTTGCTGTCTACTGCTCGCTGACCTCTTATTACAACCGTGTCAAAATAAAAAGAAGCTAGTCTAAGCTATGAGTTACAAAAGGTCCTATACTATGCCTTCTAACTTGCTCTTTGTGTTCTTAAAGACTTGTAATCTATCATAACTGATTCTGATGTTGCGATATGATTGTAATGTTTCGCCGTTCCTCTGGTGACTGTTTGACTGCTGCAATTTAGCAATATGTTGCTATTCTTCAGGCGGGGCCTCCTGATTGCGGAACCTTGAAATGTATTCCCTTGTTCTTCAAGAAAAGTAACGCCTATTGTAAAACTTGAGATGTATTCCCTTGTTCTTCAGGTGGCGGCCTGATTGTTTAAAATTGTGAAATGTATTCCTTTGTTCTTCCAGGTGGGCGCCTGATTGTTAAATTGAAAAATATTCGCCCTTGTTCTCGCAGGTGCGCCTATGCTGAACTTGTGAAAATTCCTTGTTCTCCAGGTGGCGCTGAGCTTTGAAATTGAAAAGTATTCCTCTTGTTATCCAGGTTGGGGCGCCTGAACTTAATATGAAAAGTTTCCTTTTATCAGGTGGGCGCTGAGCTTTGAAATTGAAAGTATTGCCTTGTTATCAGGTGGGGCGCCTGAAACTGAAATTGAAAAGTAATTCCCTTGTTCTCACAGTGGGGCCCTGAACTTTGAAATTGAAAGTTATTCCCTGTTTATCCAGGTGGGGCCTGGCTTTGAAAATTTAAAAGTATTCCTGGTTATCCAGGTGGGGGGCTGAGCTTGAAATTTGAAAGTATTGCCTCGGTTATCCAGTGGGCGCCTGAGCTTGATTGAAAAGTATTCCCTTGTATCCAGTGGGCCTGGTCTTGAATTGGAAATATTCCCTTGTTATCAGTCAGCTTGAATGAAAGTACTTTGTTCCGTAGACTTGAAATTGAAAAGAGTATTCCTTGTTATCCATAGGTGGGCGCTACTTAAATTGAAAAGTATTCCTTTTATCCATGGCGCCTGAGCTTGAAATGATTTCTGTACCAGTGACAGCTTAGAATTGAGTATTCCCTGGTTATCCAGGTGGGACGCCTGAAGCTTGAAATGAAAATATTCCTTGTTTCCAGGTGGTGGCGCCTGAGCTTTGAAATTGAAAAGTATTTCTTGTTATCCAGGTGGCGCCTGAGCTTGAATTGAAAGATCCCTGTTATCAGGTGTCGCCTGACGCTTTGAAATTGAAAAGTTTCCCTTGTTATCCATGGGGCGCCTGAATTTGAAAATTGAAAGTATTCCCTTGTTATCTCAGGTGGGGCCCTGACTTGAAAATTGAAAAGTATTCTTGTCTCAAGGTGGCGCCTGAAACTTGAAATTGAAGTATTCTTGTTCTCAGGGGGCGCCTGAACTTGACAATTGAAAGTATTCCCTTGTTATACCTAGGTGGGCTAACTTGAATTGAAAAGGATATCTCTGTTTATCAGGTGGCGATCGCGCTTGAAATTTGAAAAGTATTCCCTGTTGCTTCAGGGTGGGCGCTGACTTGAAATTGAAAGTATTCCTGTTATCAGGTGGGCGGGCCGAGCTTTGAAATGAAAGATTACTCCTGCGTTTATCCAGGGGGCGCTGAGCTTGGAAATTGAAAAGTATCCCTTGTTTACCAGGTGGGCCTGAGCTTAAAATTGAAAAAAGTATTCTTGTTATCGGTGGGGGCT
>NC_031999.1:8204926-8210985 GCF_001879085.1 Nicotiana attenuata
TAACTTGCCCCAATTTCCAATTAACTTTCAACCCTTAAATCTCGATGGCCCCCATGTTCACTTCATGTTACTGTCTGGTGTTCCTGTTCTTTTCCTGTGAACCTTGCCTTTTCCTTGCCAACGTCTGATTATTCCCCTGACTTTATCGATCCCTCATGTTTTACTCTCTTTTGACATGTCTCCAACTTGTTGTGCCACTCAACTGGGAAGCTGATAGTTAGCTTTGACATCCTTCTTTTATTTTTGAACAAAACTTAACACTAAAACGTTTTACAGGCAGATTTTTGAGAGAATGAAATGCAATGACTTTGAAAATGAATGAGCGGAAATGGAGAGGAAAGGACAAGACTTATCTGAGTGGAAAGGCTGATTCCATTGATCATGCCGTGCATTTCGGATCCCAACCTAGTCTGTCTAACCAATCAATTGTTACTTACCACATTCGTTGCCTCATACTTTTACGCCCGACTTTAACAAAACCCAAACTTTGCTTCTTTCACCATGTTTCAAACATCTTTCAACCACAGATTTCCTTATTTGCACATCTGAAGACTCATGTTCGCCTTACGATGCCCATGAAGGTTTTCACCAATAATATCTCTCAAACTCACTTCGCCTTACGGTGCCCGTGGGGGTTTTCACCAATAAGACTCTCTCATTTTTAATATCTCTCAGACTCACTTCGCCTTACGGTGACCGTGAAGGTTTTCACCAATAAGACTCTCTCATTTCATCATTTCCCTTCTGGCACCAGAGTGTTGACCTCAACAAAGATTACTTTACCTGCTTGTATTGACATTTCTTAAAATTGATCAGAAGGTCTTTCTTTGGACCGTAATGTGGCTTTTGGATGGGTTTAGAAAGAAAGATAGAGAAGCTCGAAATAATTCAAACGTGGGTCTAATATTACAACTTTCGGAATCATATCTCTTGCAACGACCATAACTTCTGCCCCAGTTTCCTTCCCGGGGATTATTTAGATTTTTCTTTTGTTATGACTGAACCTCAGTGAGGCTGCCTACGTACCCTTTCGGGATCAAGTCAAACGTAGTTCAAACGACTACGTTTATTGTTGCGATCCTTCCTTTTCTTCCACTTTTGTTTTCTTTCCTTTTTTTTCATTGTTTCATTTTCACTGTTCTTTCCCTTTCTCCCTTTTTCTCTTTTCTTTTCTTTCTTCTTTTTTTTTTTCTTCCTTCTTTTCCTTTCTTTTCCTTTTTCACGGTTTTTCTCTTATGTCTCCATTTTCTTTCCTTGGCCTTACGAGCTTGATTATTGATTCCGAAAGAGGGGTATGCAAGAAAGTATTTAAGGCTCAAAGGGGTAACGAGGGATAAAGTGTTTAGATAGCAGAACAAAATGCCTTCGTCATTTCAATCTCAAAGTATGTCAAATACAATCAAGTACACAAAGACAAAAGAATCATACATAATATCTCTTGACTGCATCAGAATTGATAGCCATTTCTACACATTTTCCTTCCACATCTGTCAAATATAAAGCGCCATTGGACAACACTCTTGTTACAACAAATGGCCCCTGCCAATTTGGGGCGAACTTTCCTTTTGCCTCAGCCCAATGAGGTAGGATACGTCTCAGCACCAACTGCCCTACTTCAAACTTACATGGACGCACCTTCTTGTTATACGCTCTTGCCATTCTCTGTTGGTATAACTGACCATGACATACCGCTGCCAGTCGTTTTTCGTCAATCAGACTTAATTGTTCCAAGCGGGTTTTAACCCATTCATCATCATCAATTTCTGCCTCAGCAATGATCCGGAGGGACGGGATCTCAACCTCTGCGGGTATTACTGCTTCGGTTCCATACACCAAGGAATAAGGAGTCGCTCCTACTGAAGTGCGGACAGTAGTGCGATAACCCAACAATGCAAAAGGTAGTTTTTCATGCCATTGCCTTGACCCTTCGACCATTTTCCGAAGTATTTTCTTGATATTCTTGTTAGCTGCTTCAACTGCTCCATTTGCCTTAGGACGATATGGAGTGGAATTGCGGTGCATGATCTTAAACTGCTGACATGTCTCGGCCATCAAATGACTATTGAGATTTGCACCATTATCTGTGATGATTACTTTCGGGATCCCAAACCGGCATATGATATTTGAATGCACGAAATCGACAACTGCCTTTTTAGTCACAGATTTGAAGGTTTTTGCCTCCACCCATTTAGTGAAATAATCAATAGCTACCAAAATGAATCTATGTCCATTTGATGCTGCTGGCTCAATCGGTCCAATAACATCCATTCCCCAGGCAACGAAGGGCCATGGTGCCGACATTGTATGCAATTCCGAGGGCGGAGAATGAATCAAATCTCCATGTATCTGACATTGATGACATTTGCGCACGAAACTGATGCAATCTCGTTCCATGGTAAGCCAATAATACCCTGCTCGGAGGATCTTCTTTGCCAATATGTATCCACTCATATGAGGTCCGCAAACTCCCGCATGTACCTCAGCCATGATAACTGTAGCCTGTCTGGCATCTATGCATCTCAATAACCCCAGATCTGGAGTTCTCTTGTACAACACTCCTCCACTGAAGAAAAATCCACCTGCCAAGCGTCGAATTGCTCTCTTTTGATCCCCTGCAGCCTGTGTCGGGTATACTCCCATCCGGAGATATTCTTTTATGTCATGGAACCAAGGCTCCCGGTCAAATTCTTCCTCCACCATATTACAATAGGCATGCTGATCTCGAACCTGAATATGCAATGGATCCACGTAAGCCTTGTCCGGATGATGCAACATTGATGCCAATGTGGCCAAAGCGTCAGCAACCTCATTGTGCATCCTTGGAATGTGTTTGAAATCTATTGACTGAAACCGTTGACAAAGTTCATACAAGCACTGCCGGTATAGTATGAGCTTCAAGTCTCGTGTTTCCCACTCTCCCTGAATCTGGTGTACAAGAAGATCCGAGTCACCCATGACCAAGATTTCTTGAACACCCATGTCTATAGCCAGTCTCAGTCCCAGGATACAGGCTTCGTACTCAGCCATGTTATTGGTGCAATAGAAACGGAGTTGAGCAGTGACAGGGTAGTGTTGCCCTGTCTCAGAAATCAGTACAGCTCCTATTCCGACACCCTTGGCATTGGCAGCTCCATCAAAGAACAGTTTCCATCCAGGCTTCTCGACCTGTTCTAATTCTTCAACATGCATTACCTCCTCGTCCGGGAAGTATGTTTTCAAAGGCTCATATTCGTCATCAACGGGATTCTCAGCTAGATGATCAGCCAGTGCTTGTGCTTTCATAGCGGTCCGAGTCACGTAGACAATATCAAACTCCGTAAGCAGGATTTGCCATTTCGCCAGTCTCCCTGTGGGCATGGGCTTTTGAAAAATATACTTCAATGGGTCCAACCGAGAGATGAGATAGGTAGTATATGCTGACAAGTAATGTTTAAACTTTTGCGCTACCCAGGTTAAAGCACAACACGTCCTCTCGAGTTGAGTGTATTTTACCTCATATGATGTGAACTTCTTGCTGAGGTAGTAAATCGCCTGCTCTTTCCTTCCCGTGATGTCATGCTGCCCCAGTACACAACCAAACGAATTGTCTAACACAGTCAGGTAAAGGATCAAGGGCCTTCCTGGCTCTGGCGGGACCAACACTGGTGGACTAGCCAAATACTTCTTGATCTTATCAAATGCTGCTTGACATTCGTCCGTCCATCTGACCGCAGCATCTTTCTTTAACAACTTGAAAATGGGTTCACAAGTAGTTGTAAGCTGGGCAATGAACCTGCTGATGTAATTCAACCTGCCAAGTAAACTCATCACATCTTTCTTGTTCCTTGGCGGTGGTAACCCTTGGATGGCTTTGATCTTAGACGGGTCTAATTCGATACCGCGCCGACTTACCACGAATCCCAATAACTTCCCGATGGAACTCCAAACGCACATTTTGCTGGATTAAGCTTGAGGTTGTACCTGCGGAGTCTCTGGAAGAATTTCCTCAAATCCCTAACATGGTCACATTGTTTCCTTGACTTTATGATCACGTCGTCCACATAGACCTCGATTTCCTGATGTATCATGTCATGGAACATGGTGGTCATTGCCCTCATATACGTTGCCCCTACGTTATTCAACCCGAATGGCATGACCCTGTAACAATACGTTCCCCAAGGTGTGATGAATGCTGTCTTTTCTGCATCCTCATCCATCAGGATCTGGTGATAGCCTGCGTAACAATCCACGAAGGAGGCAATCTCATGTTTGGCACAATTGTCAATCAATATATGGATGTTTGGAAGTGGGAAATTGTCCTTCGGGCTTGCCTTATTGAGATCACGGTAATCAACACACACTCTGGTCTTCCCATCCTTCTTTGGTACAGGCACCACATTAGCTAACCAGGTAGGGTATCGAGTAACTTGTATGACCTTCGCCTCAAGCTGCTTGGTAACCTCTTCTTTGATTTTCACACTGATATCTGTTTTAAATTTCCTCAACTTTTGCTTGACAGGCGGGCATGCCGAATGAATAGGCAATTTGTGGACCACCAGATCGGTACTCAAACCCGGCATGTCATCATATGACCATGCGAAAACATCTTTGTATTCAAGCAGCAATTTAATTATCTCCTCCCTGAGCGGGGCTTCCAAATGGACACTTATTTTTGTTTCCCGAACATTCTCCCGATCCCCTAAATTGATTGCCTCTGTGTCATTCAAATTATGTTTGGGTTTTTCCTCAAATTGATTTAACTCTTTACTGATTTCTTCCAAAGCTTCCACATTATCGTATTCCCCTCCATCCTCACACTCAATTTCCTGTATTACTATTTCACATTGATTATCAAGACTAGGCCGGCGACTCCTTATGCATGACACATCATTGAAATCAGCATAAAAGGGACTGTACAAAAGAGAAAAGAAAACAAAAATAAAGACTATCAGGAGAGAAGAAAAGAGGAAATTGCATTTCATTATAATTGTAAGATAACAAGGTTTAACTCATCCAAAATGGACGGAACATAGAAATCTGAATTACAACCCTGGAAATAATCCAGATTTAGTACTCAAAGAAAAATCAAAACTAACTACCACGACTCCTTCCGAATTGGAAGAGGAGTAGCTTCCCAGTTATTGAGCTTAGCCTGAGATCCCATGAACTGCACATCAAATTCACTCGGGCCTTCGCCGGGTTCCACCATATTCACTTCATCGAACACCTTTTCAAACCTTGCGAGCATCTCCTTGTCAGGTTCTATCACCACAGAATTTGGCATTGCTGTTGCTGGGCGTTGTTTAGTACCAGGCCGGACGAAGGAACGGGAAAGGCGGGGAATAGGTTTTGGAAGGGTCCACACTCTCTTTTTCATCTTTTTGGCTCTCCTTATGTCAGCTGAAGTGGGTTTGAAACCCAGCCCAAAAGTGTCTAGATTTCCGGGGAGAGACACCGGCTGTATGATCCCCTGCAGTGAAGCACCTAACCCCTTTCCGGGCAAGAATCCATTTCTTATCATCTCTGAGGCTACCATAACAGATGCGGCAGCTATCTTGGGCCCAGGAACACACTCCCCTTCCGGGATTTTATCAACTGGCACTGTGTCCATGACTTGGTACACCCAGGGACCTTTATCATTTTCAACTTCCTCGAAGGATGTAATAGCATTACAAGAATTGTCCTCTCCGTGAACCACGATCTCCCGCCGATCCCATTCAAACTTGACCATTTGATGCAATGTAGATGGTACTGCCTTGGCGGCATGAATCCAGGGTCGTCCCAGTAAAAGATTGTAGGAAACACTGACATCGAGCACTTGAAACTCCATCGTGAATTCCATAGGTCCTATTGTTAGCTCCAACACAATATCTCCCACTGTGTTTTTTCCTCTGCCGTCAAATCCCCGTACGCAGATGCTGTTTTTATGAATTCTTTCCCTGTCAACTTGCAACTTTTCTAGAGTGGAAAGAGGGCAAATGTTGGCACTAGACCCATTATCAATTAACACCCGCGTCACCACGGAATCTTCACACTTCACTGTGAGGTACAAAGCTCTATTATGTTCAGTTCCTTCTAAT
>NC_031999.1:8211268-8215283 GCF_001879085.1 Nicotiana attenuata
AGTAACGGCTTTCTTTATCGGTGCCGAATTGTCTTTAGCTGCTTTAACCTTTCTCAATTCTTCAGGGGCAAAGCACCTCCCTGATCTAGTCAACCCATGAGTTTCACACACTTCTTCTTTAATTTCCTTTCCTTGGTACATCACAGTTACCCTGTCATAATTCCACGGGACAGCTCTCTCGCTAACCACGGGCAATTGGGTCACCGGTTTGATGATAACTGGCTCTGCTCGAACGCCTTTTACAACCAACACAGGTTCGACAGCTGCTCCTGGTATTGTCACCTTAACAAGCCCTGGTTTTATCACCCTCACTGGTTCACTGACTATCTGGCCCACTGCGACCAAGGGTTTCTTGTCAACCAATTCCTCTTTTGCTTTACTCTCGCTTGCTTTAATCATCATCACAGTCTGCGACGGCTTCTTGTATTCTCCCTTCTGCACTATCTCGATCATGTGAGCCTCATGATGAATTGGTAGTGGATTCTGCGTGATATTGGGAGTCTCCGGAGCCTGCACCTCAATTCTCCGTGTATCAATCAATTCCTGAATGGCAGTTTTCAGATGCCAACACTTCTCTGTATCATGTCCAGGTGCCCCTGAGCAGTACTCGCAATTCACTGAATGGTCCAGGTTCCTTGGGGGAGGGTTTGGTAATTTAGGTTCGATCGGGTTCAACATACCCAACTGCCTCAATCTGTGGTATAGGCTCGTATAAGATTCTCCTAAGGGAGTAAAAGTCTTCTTCTTCTGTGACCTATCATTCTTGTCTGCAGGATTGGGTTGGAAACTGGTTCCAGTGGCATTTCGGTTGGTTCTTGGGGATGGGTAAGTGTTTTGGGGAGTGGGTGCGCGCCAATGGGGCACGAGTAGGAGGTTGTGGGGTATGCTGGGGCATGATGGACAGAGAAATGGGGAGTAGGAGGTGGGTAGTAATGCTGTGGTGGGCCATATGAGGTATGCGGGTAAGCTTGGGGGTGAGGGCGAGGTTGGTGATAATATGGTGACGGACCCCTGGACCAAACCCTTGATTCCACTACTGCCACTTCTTCTTTCTTCTTCTTTCCCAATACTCCTCCGGTGCCGCTTTGAATGGCCTGCGTGGTTGCTTTGAGTGCCGAGTAACTCATAATTTTGTTGGACTTGAGACCCTCTTCTACCATGCTGCCCATCTTTACAACTTCGTTGAAAGTTTTCCCCACAGCGGACACTAGATGGCCATAGTAAGTTGGCTCTAAAGCCTGAAGGAAATAATCCACCATCTCATTCTCTTTCATCGGGGGATCAACCCTTGCTGCTTGCTCTCTCCAGCGGAAACCGTATTCTCTAAAGCTTTCTCCGGGCTTCTTCTCGATTTTGGTCAATGACAGACGGTCCGGGACAATTTCGAGATTGTACTGAAAATGACATGCAAAAGCTTGAGCTAAGTCATCCCAGGTGTACCACCGAGCATGATCTTGTCTTGTGTACCATTCCAACGCCGCTCCACTTAAGCTTTGACTAAAGTAGGCCATTAATAGCTCATCCTTTCCTCCAGCCCCCCTCATCTTGCTGCAGAAACCCCTCAGGTGGGCCACCGGATCACCATGGCCATCGTATAAGTCGAACTTGGGTAGTTTGAATCCCACTGGCAATTGGATGTCAGGAAATAAGCACAAGTCCTTGTAGGCCACACTTACTTGACCCCCGAGACCTTGCATATTCCTGAAGGACTGCTCTAAACTTTTGACCTTTCGTATCATCTCCTCTTGCTCCGGGTTTTTGAGAGGTTTCTCTTCTTCAACTGAGAGATTAAAATGGGGAGTGTAAGAGTATGGTTCTGGGGGTTTGAAGGTGGGTTCGGGTGGGTAATAGTGATTTTCCTGGGTTTGGAACAGAGGTTCACTTGAGGATCTGTGTAATGCGGTGGGCGGAGGAGCCACGAATACTGGGGCAATTGGTGGTGGGGGACCTGGAATTGGCTTGGAGGGTGGTGGTGGTGGTGTCTGAGAAGTGGTTCCGTAATATTGCTGGTGAGTAGGGAGAGCAGGATATGAGTTCGCTGTGGGAGAGTCTTGGGGTTGAGTTGGTGGGAGGTAATTGGGATTGGCAGGATAGGCTGGTGGGGGATGTCCCTTCGACCAGGCCTGGTACATTTCGGCCATCTGCTGCTTTAACTTATACATCTCCTCTCTCATTGTATTCACATCCATTGCCTCCTCCTCTCTGGATGGGTCAACGATGCTTGCTTCTAGATCTTGATTGGCCATTTTCGACTTGTCTTTGGAGCGTGTGTTGTAAGGGTGGGTTGCCAGAATGCCAGTCAGCTTATCACCTGCCTGGAATCAACTTGTTAGCGGTTAGGGCATTAACGAATAAATAACCGCACATTGATGGATGGATGCACCTAAGCAGTCAAACGTTGCTATTATGTCGCTGTTCAATCACATGCGTCATCCCGGCTTTTATTTCTTTCTCTTGCCAATTAATTCCTACTCCTATCTTTCCCTCTTCACCCCTTCTTTTCCTCCTTTGGATTCTCTTTCCTTTGGTTTTTCCCTTATTTGTATCATTCCTTTTTAGTTCCCCTTTGATTTATTTAGAAATGGTCGAATCCTATGGAGATTGCCTACGTATCACGACCCCGCGTAGTTCGCGAAGAACAAATGTAAAGTAAAAGCAGAATATTTTTGGGGATTTTCAAGTTTATTGATAGCGACTACGTCTATTACAAAGACTTAAGACAGACTCTGATGCAAAAAGAAATACAGACTCCACATCCCTATCCTGAACAACTGACTGTCTTTTAACAAAAGGGAAATACAGACTCTGACAAAAAGAAATACAAGCCCAAGTGACCTAACTCCATGAAATACAGACTCAAAAGGTAAACTCTAGCAGACTCACAGACAACTATGAATACATTAAAGCCTGGTGCCTGCGGGACATCGTTCGGTCTCGCCGCGGGCCTATATGCAAGTTCCCCTTGGAGTCTGTCTAAGTCATCCATTATCTGCTTCACAAATATCATGACTGATGCAAAGAAGGTGGTACGGGTCATGTTCTCGCACATCTGGCATTTCCGGGTAATAGAATGAGCAACGGTTAAGATTCTCTCTCGGATTCTTCCTTTCTCTTGAAGCAACCGCCCTATCTGCTGGGCCCTAGCCTCCAAAGTCTGTTCGAACGCCTGGCTTTGTTTTCGAAGTTGCTGCAAATCCATTTCCAGCTGTGCTAATGCCCTATAACAGTGTTCTCTCTCGACTTTGAAGTCCTTTGCCTGTTTAATCATTCGGTTTTCTGCGGCAGTGGCCTTTTCCTTTAATCTTGCGACCTTATTGTCATATTCTTCTTTTAACTGCTTAACCATGCGAGCCCGTTCTTCTGCATTTTTAGCCAATTGCCTCTGGACCCCAACTAATTCCTTTTCTACCTTGTCGAGGTCAAAACTGTAATCATTCACCTTTTGCCTTAGATTTGCTATAAGCTTTGTATCTTTGGCACTTCTGACGGGGTTGTCGGCCTCTAGCTTCATCTTTTGGATTTGGGCTCGTAGAACTTCATTCTCCTTGGCCAATTGTTTTCTCTCCCCTTCGTCAGCCGCGGCTTGCAAGCTATTTTCAAATCGGAGGTCTTGGACCTGTTTTTCCAACGCTCCTATGCGGGCCCTGTACTCGTTTTCTTTAGCTAACCAAGCCCACTGTTCTTGTGATGAATCAACAAATTCCTGGATGTGAGGTCTTTTGGCCGGTCTTCCGAATGCAACGTCCCTTCTATACCAAGCCTGATAATCAGGTGACACCTCTCCTTTGGCTCGATCCCGGACACAAGTATTTGCCGTCAAATATTGACATTCGCTCCAGACTTGGCGGACCACTGCTTCAGGAAACTGGCCATCGGGGCCAATCTCAACCACTTGCAAACTAAGATCATCATCCTTGGGTACTATCTGGCATCTCCCCAGTTGCCTCAACACTCGATACGGTGCGTAAGGCTGATGCTTCTAAGCCCCATCAGAAGAAAATGTGGTCGGGGCTGT
>NC_031999.1:8215383-8262596 GCF_001879085.1 Nicotiana attenuata
GCTAGCCGGTTTACTGCAAATGAGCAATGCGAATATATATTGTGCATAAATTTAAACGTGATGCAAGTTCCCGTTGGACCATGAATGTTGTCTTTAGACGGTTAGGATGACGTCCTCAGACCATGATGTCCTGGGCCATGAAGCGTATGATAAAGGATTCGCAGGCTATGAAATGATGCTCTCGGGCTATGAGAATGATGCCTCCAAACTATGATGCCTTTGAATAATGATATGCAAAAGACAAAATGGGGTCCTCGGGCCATGGCATAGCGTTCTCGGGCTATGAAAATGGTGCCTCCGAACAATGACGCCTTTGGAAAATTTGGCAATTTTTCAGCCCATGAAAATGCAGGATTTGGCGATCTTTCAGCCGATGCAAGACTTAAATGAAGTGGCGATATTTCAGCCGATGCAAGATTTAAATGAAGGTGGCGATCTTTCAGCCAATGCAAGACATAAATAGAAATGGCGATATTTCAATCGATGCAAGATGGAGGTAGAGCTTAACCTCGGAAGACAGAATGGTAGCCTTATGCAATGCAGAAAATGCAGATAGAGGTAGAGCTTAACCTCGGAAGGAAGAATAGTAGCCTTATGCAATGCAGAAAATGCAGATGGAGACAGAGCTTAGTCTCGGAAGGCAGAATAGTAGCCTTATGCAATGCAGAAAATGCGGATGGAGGTAGAGCTTAACCTCGAAAGGCAGAATAGTAGCCTTATGCAATACAGAAAATGCAGATGGAGACAGAGCTTAGTCTCGGAAGGCAGAATGGTAGCCTTATGCAAATGCAAAAAATGCAGATGGAGGTAGAATTCCTTAGCTGATGGCTTGATAGCTGATTGCGATATTGTGGTTGCTGGGGATATCATGTACGGATAGCAATTGTGAGTGGGTGTGATGGTTCCGAAGGTTGCATTCCTGAAAAGTATGAGTGCATAAATATACTTGGTGATTTCCGACTTGGGTGCTTGTATCTAAAGAAAAATCGTGAGTTTTGTAGAGAGGGGAAGGTTAGTTCGACTTCCTCGTGGACTTCGCTCGTCCTGCTTGGCTCTGTTTTCGGTGATGATGTGTATCATTGGAGTAGCGTCGCTAAACAAATCAATTTGATAGTAGCTATGCATGATTTAGTAAATTATAACATAAATGTATAATTGAGAAATATTTTTTCTTTAGATGAACCGACGACTGTGACACGGTCCAAGACGTTGCAACCTTTCTCGCTCCGGAATTTTGAGGGTCCTCCTCAAAATTCTGCCCCAGTTTACTGGGTTGCTGCTTTAGACGGCTGCTTGCGGTAAATGGCTAAAATCAACTTCGGAATTTTGAGGGTCCTCAAAATTCTGCCCCAGTTTCCAATATCGGGGGAAATGATGATTTTATTGAATTGTGACCGAACTCATAAGGCTGCCTACGTATCCCCTCTTAAACGGGAATCAGGTCAGGCGTAGTTCAAATTACATCATATAAGGAAATCATAAATGTTACACATAGTATCGCTTGACTGCATCTAAATTTATCGGCTTTGGCCAAACTTCTCCGTCCATTTCTGCGTGTATGAGGGCTCCTCCTGTTAGAACCCGGTGAACCATGTATGGACCCTGCCAGTTGGGAGAGAATTTCCCTTTGGCTTCATCTTGATGTGGAAAGATTTTCTTCAATACCAGCTGTCCTGGTGTGAATTGTCTTGGCTTGACTCTTTTGTTGAAGGCTCGGGACATTCTGGTCTGATAAAGTTGACTATGACAAACCGCGTTCATTCTTTTTCCATCTATGAGGGCTAGCTGCTCGTAGCGACTCTTTACCCATTCTGCGTCGTCGAGCTCAGCTTCTTGTATGATCCTTAACGAGGGAATTTCTACCTCGGAGGGAATGACTGCTTCTGTACCATAAACCAACATATAGGGAGTTGCCCCGGTTGATGTGCGAACTGTGGTGCGGTACCCCAATAAAGCAAATGATAGCTTCTCTTGCCACTGCTTATGTTTTTCTATCATTTTCCTTAGTATCTTCTTGATATTCTTATTGGCGGCTTCTACGGCTCCATTCATCTGAGGTCTGTAAGCTGTAGAATTCTTGTGTTTGATCCTGAAGGTTTCACATATGGACTTCATAAAATCACTGTTGAGATTGGAGCCATTATCAGTAATGATCGACTCTGGAATCCCGAACCGACAGACGATACGGTCGCGGACGAAGTCTGCCACGACTTTCTTAGTCACTGCTTTGTGAGAGGCTGCTTCAACCCATTTGGTGAAATAATCAATTGCCACTAGAATGAACCTGTGCCCGTTTGATGCGGCAGGCTCGATAGGTCCGATGACATCTATTCCCCAAGCGGCGAACGGCCATGGAGAGCTTGTTGTAGTAAGCTCGTTTGGAGGCACCTTTATCATGTCTGCATGTATCTGACAGCGATGGCACTTTCGGACATACTGGATGCAGTCCGTTTCCATATTCATCAAAAAATAACCTGCCCGGAGTATCTTCTTAGCTGAGACAAAACCGTTCATATGTGGATCGCAGGTCCCAGCATGGATTTCTTCTAACAGTTTAGATGCTTCCTTTGCGTCGACACACCTTAGCAACCCCAAATCAGGAGTCCTCCTATACAGGATTCCTCCGCTGTGAAAGAAATTGTTAGATTATCTCCGGAGTGTGCGCTTCTGAGTGGGATTTGCAAGCTCTGGATATTCTCCTTTGGTTAAATATTCCTTGATGTCGTGGAACCAAGGCTTTCCATCTGCTTCCTCCTCGACATGAGTACAGTAAGCTGGCTGATCATGAATCTTTCCTGGAATAGGGTCTATGAAGTTCTTATCTGGATGTTGGTCATAGATGATAGGGTTGCCAATGCGTCGGGAAACTCATTCTGGACTCTGGGAACATGTCAGAATTCCGTCTTTGTGAACCTTTTCCTCAATTCCTGTACATGATGCAGGTATAGGAATATCTTGGAGTTCTTGGTCGCCCATTCTTCGGACCTGATGTATAAGCAAGTCCAAATCCCCAATTACCAGCAACTCTTGGATATTCATGTCAATGGCCATTTTGAGCCCTAAGATGCAGGCTTCGTACTCGGCCATGTTGTTGGTGCACGGGAACCTGAGCTTGGCAGATACCGGATAATGCTGGCCGGTTTCTGACACTAGGACTGCTCCTATGCCAACTCCTTTGACTGCTCCATCAAAAAACATCCTCCAACCGTCATAGGATTCTGCAATGTCTTCTCCTATGAATGATACCTCTTCATTAGGAAAATACGTCTTTAGGGGTTCGTATTTTCCGTCCACAGGGTTTTCCGCGAGGTGATCTGCTGGTGCTTGTCCTTTGATTTCTTTCTGGGTCACGTAGACAATGTCGAATTCACTTAGTAGGATTTGCCACTTGGCTAGCTTGCCGGTGGGCATGGGCTTCTGAAAGATGTACTTCAGCGGATCCATTCTTGATATGAGATACGTAGTGTAAGCACAGAAATAGTGCCTCAACTTCTGAGCTACCCAAGTCATAGCACAACAAGTGCGCTCCAACAGAGAATATCAGGCCTCGTACGGGGTGAACTTCTGGCTGAGATAGTAGATGGTCTGTTCCTTCCTCCCTGTTTCGTCATGTTTCCCAAGAACGCAACCGAGCGCTCCATCCAACACTGCAAGGTAGAGTAGTAGGGGTCTACCTGGTTCAGGTGGAACCAGAAGTGGTAGTGTTGACAGGTACTCCTTGATTCTATCGAAGGCTTTCTGATAGTCATCAGTCCATTTGGTAGCGGCGTCCTTGTTCAACATCGTAATGATCAGCTCACAAATGACAGTGGACTGAGCTATAAACCGGCTGGTGTAGTTAAGTCTCCCCAAGAAACTCATAACCTCTTTCTTGTTCTTTGGTGGTGGCAATTCCTGGATGGCTTTGACCTTTGATGGATCCAATTCTATTCCTCGGCGACTCACAATAAACCCGAGTAGTTATCTGGCAGGAACCCTGAATGCATATTTGGCGGGATTCAGTTTTAGGTTGTACCTTCTCAGTCTGTTGAAGAAATTCCTCAAATCTTCCATGTGGTCAGTTCCTTTCTTGGATTTGATGATGACATCATCTACATATACTTCGATCTCCTTGTGTATCAAGTCATGAAAAATAGTAGTCATGGCCCTCATATAGGTTGCCCCTACATTCTTTAACCCAAACGGCATCCCCTTGTAGCAATACATCCCCCACGGCGTAATGAAGGCCATTTTCTCAGCATCTTCCTCATCCATCCATATCTGATGGTACCCGGCAAAACAATCAATGAATGACTGCAGCTCATGCTTGGCACAGTTGTCAATCAAGATGTGTATATTTGGCAAGGGGAAGTCGTCTTTGGGACTGGCCCGGTTGAGGTCCCGGTAGTCGACACTGACTCTAACCTTCCCGTCCTTCTTCGGTACTGGCACGATGTTGGCTAACCATGTTGGATACTCTACTACCCTGAGAACCTTGGCTTTGACTTGCTTGGTGACTTCTTCGTCGATTTTTAAACTCATGTCAGGCTTGAACTTCCTGAGATTCTGCTTCACTGGTGGACATGCAGGATCGGTTGGTAGTTTGTGAGCCACGATAGATGTACTGAGACCGGTCATATCATCATACGACCAGGCGAATATGTCCTCATACTCCTTCAGGAATTCCGTGTACTCCTCCTTTTCTGATGGTGACAAATGAACACTGATACGTGTTTCTTTGACATTTTCTGCATCTCCCAAATTAACAACCTCAGTCTCGTCCAAGTTAGACTTAGGTCTATTCTCGAAATCCTCAACCTCTTTAACAACCTCTTCTGGTATATCATCTTCTTCCGAGTCTATATCCGTTTGTTGCGTTGTCTCGTTGCATGTCACAATCGTCGGTTCATCAAGATAAGTAATAGTAATGCTGTTTAAGTAAAGTAATGAGAGGAAATAATAAGAGAGAGATTTGTAAGAAAAATGAAATACTTTAATAAATTCCATAAGTGTTTTGAACATTGGAGCTCTTTCTTGTGAAAAATAAAATGCGAAAGGAAAATAAACTAGTAAAGCAAAATAATGTGTGGTGCTTTGTTCAGCCTTGCTACCCCGAGGCACGCCGGGCTCTGGTGGTTCTGACAGTCTAATGAGGCGTGCTCCTCTGCTTACAGCCTGTATAGAAGGGCCTTCCTCCCCCTCCTCCTCAAAAATGACATAACAGTCCATATCATCCTCTTCTAAGAACAAATTTCTCATTGCTGCTAATGCTTCCTCTTCTTCTAACCCATAGATGACTTCTGCTGGTTGAAAAGTCTGTTCCAGACGGGGTATCGGCTGCTCCAATGGATAGTAAGGGCCGTGCCAGGGTGGCGACCAATCCTTGAATTCTTCCCAGGTATACTCATATCCCAATCCGAAGGAGGTGCCATGCTTCTTGAGCTTGATGGGCTTAGCGATTCCTTGGAGATTCTTGCCAAGTCCTTTGCCAGGTTTATACTCATACCAATTCAATATGCTTTTGATTTTGTTATCCCACCATTTGTCCTTGTCCACGGCGTTGGCTCGCTCAATGTGGTGGTAGGCTTCTCCGCCTATCTTTCTTCTTCCTCCGATTGCTGAGATGGTCTGGCGACTATATATGGGATTACTATCATCGCCATGAATAATTACCTCTTGGTAATTCCACTCAAACTTCACCGCCTGATGTAGGGTTGATGCCACAGCCCCAACGGCATGGATCCAGGGACGTCCCAATAGCAAGTTGTAAGATGCTGGGATGTCTATTACTTGAAAGTCGACATCGAACCAAGTAGGTCCCATTTGCATACACAAACTGATTTCCCCAATAGTGGATCTTTGGGAACCATCGAAAGCCTTGACACTGATGGCTCCATCCTTGATCTCATGCAGGCTCTTTCCCAATGTTCTGAGAGTCACCAATGGACAAATATTCTGGCTGGACCCTCCGTCAATCAGAATCCGGGTGATGAAATAATCCTCGCATTGCACAGTGATGTGCAATGCCTTGTTGTGGCTTAAACCTTCTGGTGGCAACTCATCTTCGTGGAAAGTGATTTTGTGACTCTCCAATACCTGCCCTACCATATTTTCCATTTCTCCTCCCGTGGTGTTGCTCGGTACATATGCCTCACTTAGCACCCTTAACAGCGCATTCTTGTCTGCATCGGAATATTGCAGCAGAGCTAGGATAGAGATCTGTGCCAGTGTTTTATTCAATTGGTCAATGACTGAGTATTCCTTTGCTTGTATATTTCTCCAGAGGTCATCGGGCCCAATTTTGGTGATGGCTTGTCGACCAGAGGTCTGCTTACTCGACTCAACCAAGTGTTCCGGAGTATAAACCCTACCGGTTCTTGTCATACCCTGTGCCGCAACTGCTTCTCCGGTTTTGGCTTTTCCTTTTCTCCTTGCCTCGGCTGTGTAATCCCAAGGGATGGCCTTCGTACGGAATGGTGCTATGGCCGATATTGCTACCGGAATGGGTACCCTTGCTTTGGAAGGTAACACAACAACATCAAATGGCATAGGTGCCTTCGGGGACCCAAACTCGACCTCAATCGGCCCTGGCATTTTCGCAGAAGATGGTGTTTCAAGATCAAGTGGTATGGACATGTTCACTTCAGCGTCTCCAGAAGGCTGGATCTGGACTACAATCGGATTAAGTGTGACTGTTGGTTTCTTTGGCTCGTCACCTTCAGCGATCAATCCGATCGATCCTTTGGGGTCCCAATCATCTTCTATCTCAATTATGTGAACATCGCCACCCTTGTGGTCTGGTAGAGGGTTGTTACGGACATTCGGAGCAGGCTCCTTTGCCACGATGATCTTGTTGTCAATCAACGCCTGGATCTTATCCTTCAGAGAGCCGCATTCATCAATGGTATTCCCCTTCATGCCGGAATGGTATGCACAGGTTTTGTTTGGGTTGACCCATTGGGAAGGATTTTCTGGGGTTATGGCAGGGATAGGGGTGACGTAACCAGCAGCTTTAAGCCTTTCATACAGCTGGTCGATTGGTTCGGCAATGGCGGTGTATTGTTTGGGAGGTCTGCGGTCGAAGTTTGGTCGGGGTCTAGGGAAATTTTGGCGAGGGGGAGGTGATTGATAGTGGGCTTGTTGGGTGTTGTAGGCTTGGTAGACGTGTGCGGGTTGGGAGTATTTGGGTGAAGTAGGCTGATATGCGGGAGGTAGAGATGATTGGTAAGTAGGTGGTGGAGCTTGGTAAGAGGGCAAAGGTGCTTGGTAATTTGAGGTAGGTTGATACGTAAGAGGGGGTATTGGGTAGGTTTGGTATTTGATTGGGGATTTTGTTCTCTGTGCAACCATCACGGCACTAACATCCCTTTTCTTGGATGTGCCACCAGACTGTAGAGCCTTGTTGGTAGCCTGTAATGCTTCAAAGTTAGTGACCATACCACTTTGAATACCTTCCTCGATCCTCTCCCCTAGCTTGATGATGTTGCCAAATTTCTGGCCTTCAAGCAGCATCAACCTTTCGTAGTACTGTGGGTCTTGAGCCCGGATGAAAAACCTGTTCATTTGTTCTTCTTCTAAAGCCGGCCTGACCTTAGCAGCTTCTGATCTCCAACGAGTAGCATACTCGCGGAATGTCTCCGTGGGTTTCTTTTTCAAGTTTTGGATGTAGAACACATCTGACACATTCTCCATGTTGAATCTGAACCTGTCCATGAAATCGGACGCCATTCTTACCCAGTTTGACCACTTCTTCGGGTCTTGGCTAATGTACCAAGATAGAGCATCCCCTTTCAGACTTCTCATAAAGAGCTTCATGCGAACCTTTTCATCCTTTCCTACTCCGACCAGCTTGTCGCAGTATGTCCTCAAATGAACTCTGGGATCCCCGGTGCCATCGAACATTTCGAACTTGGGAGGTTTGTACCCCTCGGGCAGTTCGACATCTGGTTGAATGCAAAGGTCTTCGTAATTCAGTCCCTCGATCCCCTTGCTTCCTTCAACACCCTGAACTCGGCTAGTCAGCTTCTTGAGTTCTGCGGCAAGATTCTTGATAAGAGAGTCTTTGTCATCAGACTCAGGTGTGCTCGAGGCGGGCTGAATGGGGTGTGGTATGGTTTCCACATAGATGGGGGTGTTGTGGTGATGATCATTTGTGGAGTTTAGTGGTTCAGGAATGAGCAGTGGGGTGTTGCTTGAAGTGTGGCATGCAGTGGTGGTGGTGAGCGGGTTGGTTTTGTGGTTTTGGGATGTTTTGTGGTGGTGTGGGATTTTGAGTGTTGGGGAAGTTGACATCTGGGGTAGTGAGGGAAAATGACAAGTTTGCCAAGTTCCGAACTTGGTCCAGTTCTTCCTGAAATTTCAATAACTTCTGCTCGAGCTGGGAGGCACTTTCCTAGGAAACCTGAATACCCTGAGGAACCTCTACCCTTTCGACTGAGTTCTCCTTTCTGATGTTGCTCAAATCTTCCATTTTTCCTTTGTTCTTGTTTCTGATAGGACTCGGAGGAGGAGGAGGTGGAGGGCCCTTGGATCTTGTGGAGTAAGATGACGATGCCAGAGTGTACGAACTAACCTTTGGGGAGGGGAATAAAACAAAAAGTAAACAAAAAGGTAACAAGTTAGTGAGGGTCGTAAGAAGAAAATGTTGCAATATTTAAACACATAGTGCAAGAATATAAATTGTGTCCTAATTTGGGAGCCTCGTTGTGCCCGAGGTAGGCCTAGCGACAAGTTGATTTGGAGAACTTATAATGCTAAATGCCTCATTTAATTGATAAGAATAAGATGAATCCCAAAACGACACTAAAATAGCAGAAAATAAAATGTCACTAATGGCCATTGGCCTTATTACATTTAAAGCAAAGAAAAGACTACTAACTACTTGGTCCAGAAGGACCTTCCCCAGACTCGACATCTTTAGCTCCATCGAACAGCTTCACCAGCTCACGTAGTCCCAGCAGCAAGTAGGCTCTAGCCAAGTGTCCTCCTTCGTTTCCCTCAGCATTCTGGCAGTTTTCAAAGGTCCCTGAAGTGGAACACAGATCTGTCACCATCCCAGAATAGAGTTGCAGCCTCTATGATTTTGTTGTCGGGTTGGATTTCCAGAAGAGAAGGCAAATTTCCCAAGTATTTGCGGACGAGGGTCTGATCACTGGAGTGAAGGTCTTCCTACCAACTTAGCACCCTTGGGTAGATGTTGGTTACCATGCCGATCTAGGGACTTCGTGCCTCATTTTCTGCAAAACAAAGTGTTAGGCCCTTACCCCCGCCAGACTCGACTATTTAAATATCAATAATTGGCATAAGCAGCATTTAGTTCTCCAAATAAATGCACAGACGTGGTAATGTCCGTTTGGGTTCCAAGGAAACCCAGTGGACTCTGGACAAGGCTATCTTAAAGAGTCATTATATAGACAGCATAACTGACTCAGCTAGGTTGGACAGTGATGCATGCATAATAGAGTAAGGTTTCTATGGGGTGTTAGACTGGTACCCTTGAGCGGACAACTCAAGAGGGAAAGGCACGGAACCGTTGACTGCACCGCTGATCGATTGGTTTTCCCGCAAATACGCCTTTGCCAAATTTAGGGGTAATATTGGAAGGGCGCAACCACTAATTATAAGCGTTGCTATGGTATTTTGTTTGGCACGAGTGGAATATGATGTTGAATATGCAATTACAAGAATGAAACAAGTTGTCACGTATTTGCACGTTCATAAAGTAATGATTACAATAATTGCTCATAATTACAACAGTATTGAAGGAAAGCAGTAAAGAAGCATTAAAGAAAAGAAAACAAAGAGCCAAGTCAGTTTTGTAGTAGAAAAGAGATAAAGACATTAAATAAAGGGAATAAAGATGCAATAAAGTCACAAGTAGCATGAAATGTTAAAAGCCTAAAGAATTCCCCAACAGAGTCGCCATGTTGTCGATGTCCCCTTTTTCTCGCGAAATCGGGTTTATGACATTTGGGCAGACAACTCTTTTCCTTTTGGGAATTGGGTTTGAGATTTAGAAGAGTCGCCACCTAATGAGTAAGTGCATTAGGACACTAAGAAATTAAAAGAGAAGAAGAACCAGAGAATGGGTAAAGGGCTTGAAATTATCTCGGGGGGAAGGTGTTAGGCACCCCCCAAGATCCACTAGTGTGGTTCCCGGCCATGCTACAATTGTGACTTTGAATGGAAACAACAAGTAAGCAAACAAGACAACTTTCACATAATGATTGCAACAAGGAAAGTATAAAAATCAAAAGCATGTTGAAGTTTAGAAATAGGCGATTTCTTAATTGTTTAAAGGATGTATAAGTGCAAAAAGGGGGGTCAAGTAATCACACAAAGGAGTAAAAGAGGCGGAGGTTCGGAGAAAAACAGTGCTGCAAATTAAATATCTAAAACAGACTTTTAAAGGATTGAAGTAAAAGAAGGAGTTTTAAGAACTGAAAATTTATAGCTTTTATAAAAATTCTAAAAAAATAAACAAGTAAAGAGGGAGGGAGGTCCTAGGTTTATAAATAACACGGATCGCCCCACGCAACACCCGGTAACCATTTATACACGTGGTGTTATCGCGTGGTCATCATGTCCATGTCTACCCTTACCCACCCCATTAAGGTATTAAATCGCTGAATGGTCTCGTTACTTATTGCATGCTATTACCCGCCCCAATCCTATCAGTCCCGGAGGCAGTTGGGACTACTAATCCTAAAGGGAAGGGAGATTGGCTTTTCATAGTTTTAAAAGAACAAAAACCTAGTGCAACAAACAAAACACATAAAGCAGTGAAAGGGGAAGCACATATCAGTTAAAGGCTCAAATAGGCCTCCTAATTCAAAGCAACAAATTATTTAGCATGACTTACAGGTACTGATTAGGTCTGAATATTTAAAGCGTTAAGACAGGCTGATTTATCACATATTTCTCAGATAAGGAATCCGAATTAGCCTTGTCTGGTTGTAGTTTATCAAAACTGACACAGTTAATTAATCAACTAAATGGTTTGCCTAGGTGAGACCTATAGACATGATATCTAACAGAGCGCACTGATTTTAAAGAAAAGATTACTGGTTTTATAAACAAAAGATCTGCAGATTTTAAACGACCTTGTGGCTGATTTTAGACTCATGGATGAAATAGACGAAGCTGATTCAGTTGATTACTCTTATATTTCTAAGCATTATTGGTTTTAAACGATTACATAAATGCAAGAGTCCTATAGGAATGGTTTCTAGAATGAAGTTGATTATTATTAGACCTATGATGGTTTGCTTAATGAAATGTATATACAGAAGTTCAGAAAACCTATGATCATGATTTCTATATGCGGAGATGCAGAAACTTAGAGACAGGACTTCTATATGCAGAAATGCAAAAAAAAACTTATAGGCAGAATTTCTAAGATGGGAATGCAGAAGTACAGAAATTTATAAGTAACCTTATAAACAAGTTATCTACATGAATGCAGGAATTTATAAGTAACCTATAAGTATGCCGTCTATATGAACACAGGAATCAGAAAATCCTATAGGCAAGTTATCTACCCTTTGCATGAATTCATTCCCATCAGTTTCCACTAGCCATATCCAATAGTTATTACAAATTATTACAGACCCGAGCGAATCAAGAAAAGTAAAAAAAAAATTACATCAGAAACTCAAGCTACAACCAAACAGCCTAATTCAGACTCAAAGTCCAACAATATGAGATAAACCAACTTCCAGTATCAGATTTTCAAAAGCCCTTCTCATGTTTGGGATGTATCAAAGTTCCCAAGAGTCTCAAAGGGGCTCCGGGTAATGCTTACACCCCAAATATATTGCAGAATTAGATCATGGTGCAGTGTGAAAAGGCCAGCCCTCAAATGTCCAAGTTCAGAGGGAACTCAAGGTCCCAAAGCAGAGCTCATAGGAGGGGGGCAGAACTTAAGAGTCTAAGAGTAAGTGTAAGTGCATAGAGGGGAATTAGGGAAAGCCATGGCAGGCTGGTGGTCATGCCCAGCAATTAAGAGTGCTGGCACACCCCTGACCAGCCTGTTAGCCAAATATGAGGAGTTAGGATCCATTGAGGACCAGGTTCTGACCTGGGCAGTAATTTGGATACTGCCAGGCCAAGAACCTTAACTCAAACACATAAAGGGAATAGGGGGTAGGGATTCACAATAGAAACGGGTGCAAGGAAAGAACATACATGGTTTAATCACTAAACATGAACAGCAATGTAAACAAGAGTGCTGAAACTATAAAGTAAACACATAGGGGGTGAGGCGGAAAATTGAATCAGAACATACCGGTCTCAGGGAAAACAAGTAAAAGCAGTAATCTCGAAAAGGCCAAGTTGCAAGCAAAGTAGTTCCCAAAGATTTCAAGCAAAGCAGAGTGTTGAAAGAGTATTGAATTCAAAGCAATATTGCAAGTGTGTAAGTACTGAATTGGAAGTTAAGGATTGGTCGTGTCCCGTCCTCTTAAAAGTGCAGAAGGGTAGTCCCTTTTATAGTGCAGAAAACAAGTAAGAGAGGCAAGGAAATAACATTGAAATCAATCTCTCTTTGGTTAAGGGATTCTGATTTCTACGGTTAAAAGCCAGTTAAGGAAAGGAGTTTTAATTAAAACCTTTTCAAAGTAGCATAAGAAGGGTAAATACATAGGAGTTATTTAAGGAAAATAATCAATGGTACACGGTTTGTGCTAAATATGGCAAGGGAGTCAATCAAACAGCCAGTGAAACCAAAATTACAAGTTCAATTAGAATGAACCAAGTCAGGAAAGGTAAAGGAAGTTCGATCAAAGAAAATCAGTGACAATCTGTCAGCCTTATTAAAAGGATTTCAGAATCAATCAATTAGTTGGTAAACCTTTTGAAAGAGGAGTTTCTCATATATAAAGCACACAAATAAGTGAATCAAGAAGGGATTGTCAAGTTATTTGGAAGAGAAGTTAATCAAAGAGAGGTCCAGAATCATAAGCAAAAGTGGTATATGTCTAGTTTGCAGACTCAAAACGAGTCTGGGAGTCCAGGGTCCCAAAATACAACCCTAACTCGCACACAAATCAAAATTGCCAAGAAACCCCCAAATCCTAGGGTTTTCGAATTGAATCAGACATAGAGGTGAGAAAGCAAGCCGCTTGAGAGAGGCTCAGAAGTCTTTTCCAAAGACTTATGAGAAACAAACGTACATGATAGCAAGAAAACTAATTCAAGGTCATGAGAACATGTTTGAGAAAACCCGGAATTTACACAGGTTCAGAAGAAAGAGATGATACGAGCTTAAACAAAAGTAGATGAAATATGCTTAGTAAGAACACAAACAGAGTTCAGTAAAGTAAATAAAAAATCAAAGAACTCGACCGTAAACACATATAGCAAAGAATAAGGAAAACAACACGGATTAACATGTGAGCACAGGAATAACATGTAGAGTAGAAAAAAGAAAATAGAAGAACAGTACATGCATTGTAAAAGAAGTCAGACAAACACACATAAGGAAAGAACAACAGAGTCAGAAAGATGCTTTTGAAAACCTTTTAGAAACCCTAAATCGAAAGAAAAAATGATTTTGAAAAAGGAAATTTGGGGAAAATCTTTTAAACGTTCAATAGAACATAGACATGTTCCAGATCTAAGAAAATAAGCAAGTAAAGAACCTCGGACAGCTTAGAGTTGCGGAGAAAAACCCTAGGAATGAGAAAGGTCTTGAGGAAAGTCAGATCCTGAGTCGAAAAGACTCATATTGCTCGAATATGCCGGAGTAATGGCCGGTGAAGCCATAGATCTACAGATCTGAGAAGGTCTTGGAGAGAACCATCGAAGTCAGGTTTCACAGCCTTGAATAGCTTAGGTCTAATAGTGAGGAAGGGTGAGTACAGACCATCCGTGGCCTGAGATGCCATGGATTCCGGTGGAAATCTGGTGAAATAGGTGGGAGGCGATTAGGGTTCCAGGAAGGTTCGAGAGGATTTGAGAGACGAAGGGGTTCAAAGGTGGCGTTTCAGACGAAATGAATTAGGTTAGGGGGGTTTGGAGATTAAAAAAGGAAAGGGGAATTTATGGCCGTTGATAAAAAACGATCAACGGCCTGGATCAAAAGGGAGTCGGGTGGGTTTTTTAATCGGGTCAGGGGTCGGGCAATTTAGGGATTGGGCTGGTTTAATTTGGGGTGGAATTGGGTCAAATTAAGGGCCAAAATTGAAAGGAAATGGGGGCTGTAATTGAAATAGAAATGGGCTAAATATTAAATAACCAATTTTCCCCTTTTATTTTATAAAAATAATGATTTTTAAAAGCAAATTAAAAGTACTAAGCTAATTAATAATACATAAATATTAATTTAAAAATACTGGAGCTAATTTTACAATTATAAAATACTATTAATCATAAAATTGGCTATAATTGCAATTATATGCAATTTAGCTTTAAAAAATACCAAATAAATTTGTAAAAATATACAAAAATTACCTTAATTATGTTTTGGTGTAAATACGAGAATAAAATAAGTTATTCACAAAAGGATAGTTTTGGGGAATAATTACTGATTTTTGTACTGCTAAAATGGACAATAAATTGATTTTAAAATCTTTAAAAATTAGGGAAAAATACCAAAACTGTTGGGCATGATTATATATGTATGTACATGCTATTTTGAAAGTATTTTGTATATAAAAATACCTAGGAAAAATTGGGTATCAACAACGGGGAACAGCATACCGCCAAGGAGATGTTTGCAATGGCAAAGTAATACCGGTGTCAGCACTTTCTTCAACAAAGGGATCTGACTCAAAGGGAAAACAAGAGGATAAATAGCAACCACAAACGCCGGCCTCGACCCAACCGGAGAAGCATGAGACTGAAGAGGACGATGACTATGGGATACCTCGATCTTTCATAATTCCCGACGACTCCGACGCCACCAAATCAACGGTCAAAGAGCTAGAACAAATCACACTGATCGAATATCAGCCAGAACAAAAGGTATACCTGGGCACGGGGCTAACCACGAGCTTAGGAAAAAACTTATTCATTTACTTAAAGCTAACATGAATTACTTTGCTTGGTCCCATCTCGATATGACAGGGATCCCACCAGAGATTACTACCCATCGATTAAGCTTGGACCCAATGTTTCGTCCAGTAAAGCAAAAGAGGAAGGCCCCAGTCCGAGGTTAAGCATGCATTCATCAAGGACGAGGTAACTAAGCTTCTCAAAATAGGGTCCATTCGGGAAGCAATATATCCCGAATGGTTGGCAAACGTAGTGGTGATCCCTAAGAAGGGAAATAAACTTAGAATGTGCTTAGACTATAAGGACTTGCACAAGGCCTGCCCTAAGGATTCTTTTCCTTTGCCGAATATCGATCGCATGATCGATGCCACGACCAGCCACGAGATTCTCAATTTTCTCGATGCCTACTCCGGGTACAATCAAATACAGATAAACCCGGAGGATCAGGAAAAGACCTCGTTTATCACTAAATATGGCACCTATTGTTACAACGTAATGCCGTTCGGACTAAAAAATACTGGTGCAACTTATCAATCCCTAGTAAATCGAATGTTCGAAGAACAAATAGGAAAATCAATGGAAGTTTATATAGATGAATGTAAGTTAAGTCCCTGCGAGCGGAGGACAATTTGAAACATTTGCAGGAGACCTTCGACATATGAAGAAAGTACAACATGAAGCTCAACCCAGAAAAGTGCGCATTCGGGGTCGGCTCGGGAAAGTTTCTCGGCTTCATGGTGTCCAATCGGGGGATCGAAATCAACCCCGATAAAATCAAAGCGATTGAGGATATCAAGGTGGTAGATAGTGTAAAGGTCGTACAAAGTCTAACCGGGCGCATAGTCGGCCTGGGGCAATTCATTTCGAGGTCCTTAAACCAGAGTCATCGATCCTTCTCACTGCTTAGGAAGAAGAACAATTTTGCATGGACCCTGAATGTCAGCAGGCCTTGGAAGAATTGAAATGATACATGTCGAGCCCGCCACAGCTTCACACCCCAAAAGGGGACGAGCAACTCTACATATACTTAGCAGTCTCGGAGATAGCGGTAAGTGGGGTCCTAGTTCGAGAAGAGCAAGGTACGCAATTCCCTGTTTACTATGTTAGTCGGACCTTAGGTGAGTCCGAGACCCGATATCGACACTTAGAAAAATTAGCGTTTGCTTTAATAAGCACCTCTAGGAAATTAAAACCAAATTTTCAATGTCACCCTATTTGTGTCGTAACTACCTATCCCCTTCACAATATTTTGACCTAAACTTTTGGGTCGACTGGCCAAATGGGCCGTCGAGATCAGCGGGTATGATATCTAATATCAACCCCGAACGGCCATCAAGTCTCAAATCTTGGCAGACTTCGTAGCCGACTTCACGCCAGCCCTCGTGCCGAGGTCGAAAAGGAACTATTATTAAAATTGGGTACATCATCGAGGGTGTGGACCCTCTTCACAGATGGCGCTTCGAATGTGAAAGGGTCCGGGCTGGGCATCGTTTTGAAGCCACCCACGGGTAACATAATTAGACAATCTATCAAAACTTCAAAGTTAACTAACAATGAGGCCGAGTATGAGGCCATGATTGCAGGTCTCGAGCTGGCTAAAAGTTTGGGAGCAGAGGTTATCGAGGCCAAATGTGATTCCCTACTTGTGGTGAACCAAGTCAATAGAACTTTTGAAGTCCGAGAAGATCGAATGCAGAGATACTTGGACAAGCTACAGGTAACTTTGCATCGATTTAAAGAATGGACCTTACAACACGTACCTCTGGAACAGAACAGCGAGGTCGATTCCCTTGCAACTTGGGGTCATCGGTCGAGGATGATGAACTTAACTCGGGGACTGTCGTACAACTCTCGAGATCAGTAATCGAAGAAGGCCACACTGAAATAAACTCTACAAGTTTGACTTGGGATTGGAGAAAAAATACGTAGAGTACTTAAAGAACGGGAAGCTCCCATCGGATCCGAAGGAGTCGAGAGCTCTGCGCACAAAGGTAGCACGGTTCACTTTGGCCGAGGATGGAACGCTATTCAGGATTATGTTCGATGGGCCATTAGTGATATGTTTGGGAACAGGAGACACAGAATATGTCCTACGAGAGATTCACGAAAGCACTTTTGGGAACCACTTCCGTGCCGAATCACTGGTTCCCAAAGTTATCAAAGCAGGGTACTATTGGGCTGATATGGAAAAGGATACCAAAGAGTTCGTCCGAAATTGCGAGAAATGTCAAAGGTATGCGCCGATGATTCACCAGCCCAGGGAGCAGCTCCACTCAATCTTGTCCCCATGGCCATGAAGTGGGGGATGGACATCGTCGGCCCCCTTCCATCGGCCCCAGGTAAAGCTCGGTTTATTTTATTTATGACTGATTATTTTTCTAAGTGGGTTGAAGGATAGGCTTTCGAGAAAGTCAGAGAAAAAGAAGTCATAGACTTCATATGGTATCACATCATATGTCGATTCGGGATGCCCTCCAAGATCGTATGCGATAATGGGAAGCAATTCATCGGCAGCAAAGTGACTAAGTTTTTCGAGGATCACAAGATCAAAAGAATCCTATCGACACCTTATCATCCCAGCGGAAACGGACAGGCCGAATCGACCAACAAAACCATCATTCAAAACCTTAAGGAGAGATTGACCGATACCAAAGGGAAGTGGAAAGAGATATTGCCCGAGGTTCCATGGGCGTACCGCACAACATCGAAATCCAGTATCGGTAAAACACCATTCTCGTTAGTCTATGGCGCTGAAACTTTAATCCTGGTCGAAGTCGGAGAACCCAGCATCGGTTTCGATACGCAATAGAAGATTCAAATAACGAGTCCATGAATATGAGTTTAGAATTGTTGGACAAAAGACGCGAAGTTTCCCTCGTCCAATTGGCCGCTCAAAAATAGCGGGTCGAAATGTACTACAATCGAAGAGCCAATCTTCGACATTTTAACATCGGGGACTTGGTGCTAAGAAAGGTCACCCTCAACACTCGAAATCCAAATGAAGGAAAGTTGGGTCCGAACTGGGAAGGACCGTATCAGGTTCTGGAATTTATCGAAAAAAGGTCCTACAAGCTCGGTACAATGAACGACGAATAATTACCGAACAATTGGAACATATCGCACCTAAAACGATATTACTGCTAAGGTACGACCTTCTCCATTTTCATTTATATTTTAAACTAACCCCTGCAGGTGTTCGATCAAAACCGACAATGGACTCCTCAACGCGAAGACTTTAGGTCTGAAAGCACGCGTTGCACTCATTTTCCCTTAGACGGGTTTTGTCCCAGAAGGGTTTTCCAGCAAGGTTTTTAACGAGGCAACTATTGATCGTGCTAACCTAGCAAGAATCAACAGTATCCGAGGCTTCTTTACAATCAACCTCGAATACTGGGGGGCATTACCCTCGAATGACAACTTTGTTGCAAGGAAGTTACTTCGCGACAATAGGGTCTCGATAGGTAAATTTTGTAAGGGTCAAACGATCGAATGAGCCGTGCCCATATAGGTTTCTCGAGCCCAGACATCGAACATGTACGCATGTATAATCATCTATTAAGAGAAGTATTTTTTTCCCTTGCCAAATATCTCATGCCTTAGAAAAATTTTACTTCACAATTTCATACTCCTGATCTGTTTTGTACACAGGCTTAAGGGCCGATCACAACTGAAGTTCAAACAATTAACCCTACCCTACACTCGGGGACTACTGTCCGAAGAATAGACGAGGTCGAATTATCTAAGCCCAGAGATCATAAGCCTTAAAAAGGCAACCCTCAATCTTTATAGGCCACGGCCACCCCACTCGGGGACTGACACTTTGAACAGTCGAAGTATAACGGGAAGACAAGCCCAAGAGGCAAGTCCAAGACTAAAAAGACTATGGCCAAATTAATACGGTTCGGAGACGTGCGAATTCTGTAATAAAACAGGCCTCGAATATTCTCATAAACCGGTTAGAAAGGCTACCCTCGGCAAAATTACTAAGGGCTTCAAAAATATCAAGCCTCGAGAATCCTAATGGATACAAAATTGTTCGAACTCTCGAACAATTCATTATTTCGTGCTAGGGCATAACAAAATTTTTTATAACTAACAATAAACCTTTTTAAGCTGAAAAGGGGGAAAAAGCCAATCTTTTTACAAAGGCCACATCGGCCTAATACAAAAGCCTAAGGGCCATCTTTTGTTTTAAGTTAGAGGGATCATCCTCGCTCAATTAAAACCTAAGGGTTACTCTACTTCGAGTTCGAGCAAGTACTCACTCGACACTAGTTTGGTTTCAGTCCAAATTGCCTAAGCCTCGAACCTATGGATGCAATTTCATTAAAGCATAAATAAAACAAAAATGAAATAAAGACAAGACAAAAAGGGAAAAAAGATCATTGCATATCAAAAATCATTTACAGGGGCGGCATGGCCCGATCTGAACTTTTTACAAAGTCCAAAACGGCTTAAAAGGAACACTACTAATCCTAAAGGCCTAGTCTTCTTCGGGAGCAGTTCCTTCGCCCTCGTAGTCTTCTCCCCCTGATCCACTCACATCCTCGAAATCCTCATCGGAAAATGCTAACTTCTGATCCTTTGCTTCCTCATCCTAGGCAATATCGAGTTCAGCGGATGTGTCGAAACTTTGAGCAAGGACCCCCTCGAGAGCCTCCCTTTGAGCCTGCCACTTCGAATGATCTACCATGCCCTTCGCATGCTCGAGGGTGGCTTCGGCATCGACTTTGTATTGAGCTGCAGTATCCTGGGCCTTAATATTTGCTACGGCCACTTCAAATTTGGCAACTTCAAGCTCCTTGGCTAAATTAGACTCGAGCTCCTCATCCTTCTTCACCTGACCGAGGCATTGTCCCTTACATATCGAAGCTGTGACTTGGCGGAATCCAGCTCTGCTTGAATGGTTTCCTTTTGTGCAGCCAGAATGTCCATATATCCCATGAATCGTTCAACTTCGGCTCACACTTTGTCAATTTGCTCTTGAAAGCCCTTGATCTGTTCGAGCCTCTGTCAAACCTGCAGAATGGGGTTGTTAGTCGCTATCTCCGACTCGTACTCACTATCATGAAGAACTCGGAATATGTGCTCGGCCATCTCTTCATGCACGTTTCGAGCCTCCACCAGGTCCACCTGAAGCTCCTCACTAGAATCTTGTAAGTATTGCACTTCTCAGTGAGACCCTGGATCTCGATCTTGCTCATCTCTAACTCGAAGAAAGGCCTCGTGATGAAACACTGAAGCCTACGAGAAAGGATGAAATATTAGAGATATCTACAAGTCAAAAGTCATAAAATTAATGGTCCTTGAACTTACCCGATTCAAAGCATGCTGGGCCTCGTTGAATAAGCAGGCAACATCTATTGCATCCATTTTGGCTTGGTCCTCCTCAGTCACCAAGCATCGAAGAGAGCTAGCCACCCCTACGGGGGCAGAGAAAACTTGAGTATCTTCCGGGATCGAGATGATAAGAGGCTGCTTGCGGTCGGGGTCAATGCTGGGGGCCAGAAATTGGTTGGTCAGTTTATAGCTCGAGGAAGCCTCATTCGAGCTCTTCCTCGGTATATTTAGGTCACCCAAACTGGTGACATCTTCTACTTCGGCAAAATAGCCGCCGAAAAGGTCTTCCGCTCCGTGGACCTCTTCGCCGGGGCGAGCTTCCATTGCCTGGCATACTTAATTGTTGTGTCGGAGAACAAAGGAAATGAGGAGAAATCTCCAATCTCAATTGTCCCAAGTGAATCCTTTGGGGCTCTGCCTTCATCACGGAAAGCGTCGGGTGTATTTTCTGCATCAGCCTCGATCACTTCCTCGGTAGCCTCCCCACCTCGAGGTGAGGAATCTTCAATTCTCTCTGGCTCGGGCTCACTAGGTCGGCAAAGCAGATTCGGCTCCCGCCTCCCTGGTGGTTCTTCGAACCTCGATGCCAACTCGCACACGAGTTACTAATCTAGAGATTTCTTCTTCATTGTCTTCGTCTTCGGTCTCGTCCATTACCTGTTGGACGGACTCTAGAGATACGTGGATGATATTCTCCATAGGTTTGTGGGGCCTCCTGGCCGACTTTTTCTTCTCCGGTCCTGGAGAACTAGGAGCCTCCTTTCTTTTCTTTTCTTTTCTTTTCTTTTCTTTTCTTTGCCCTGCTTCGGGGCAGATGGGGAAAGAAGTGCCTCTTCTTCAGTAGAGGGGGGCCTCATTGGCACATCCTTCTCGAGGCCTACAAAATGAAAAAAATGAGTGAGTACAATAGCAAAAGTCCGAATGAAAACCTTTCTAAGGAAAGAAGATTACCATGGTTACGAGCCTCCCATTGACCCCTTGACAACTCCATCCAAGCACGCTCGGAATAAGTTTTTTGTGATTCCAATCCCTCAACCCATCGCCTCAGGTCGGGGATCACTTCCAGCACAAAGGGCTTTAGCTGCAACACAAAAAACTTAGATGAGGGGAAGACAAGAAAGCAGCACGGCAAAAATAGATATTCAAAGGCTAAGCAATACTTACGTTTCATGTTCCACTTTTCAGGGAATGACATATCTCCGGTAGGGATCAGATTCGAAGTACTTATTCGGACAAACCTGCCCATCCAACCTCGGTACCGGGTCTCGTCATGCTAGAGAACGGGGGTTTGGTGGCTCGGCGATAAAACATGATCATACCTCCACGATAAAGCCGGGGGTCGTAGAGGCGCATGAGGTGATCGAGGGTAAAAAGATGCCCCTCGATCTTGCTTACAAAGAATCAAACGAGGATCACGATCCTCCAAAATGACGGGTGGATTTGGCCTAGAATGACATCGTACCTCTTGCAAAAGGCAACGATGATAGGGTCCAAGAGACATATCGTGAATGGGTAGGTATAGACACTCAGATACCCCTCCTTGTAAGTAGTTGTGATGACCCGAAAGGTCATCTTGTGTTTTAGAACCAAATTCGGGGTTCCAAGGCCTTCAAAACCTCATTTTATTTCTCCTCAATTAGCATGCGCAGTCCGGGCGCATTTCCGGAAAGCCTTTATGTGGAAATTTGAGAAAATAATAGTTTTTTCCTTTAAAAGTTGATTTTAGTTGACTTCGGTCAAATTTTTGAGTAAATGGACTCGGACCCGTATTTTGATGGTCCTGGAGGGTCCGTAGTAAAATATGGGACCTGGGTGTCTGCCCGGAATCGAATTCCGAGGTCCCTAGCCCGAGAAATGAACTTTTGATAAAAATTGTTAAATTGAAATTATAATGGTTTTGAGAAAATGGTTAATAGTTGATCTCGTTGGTATCGGGTCCGTATTTTGGTTCCGGAACCCGGTATAGGTCCGTTATGATATTTATACCTTATCTGTGAAATTTGGTGAGAAACGGAACTGATTTGACGTGATTTGGACCTTTGGTTGAGAAAATAGAAGTTTTGAAACTTTCTTGAAAATTTCATGCAATTTGATGCTAAATTCGTAGTTCTAGGTGTTATTTTGGCGATTTGATCGCGCGAGCAAGTTCGTATGATGTTTTAAGACTTGTGTGCATGTTTGGGCTGGAGCCCCAAGGGCTCGGGTGAATTTCGGATAAGCTACGGAGTGATTTGGACTTAAGAGAAATTGCTGGTATGCTTCAAGTCCTGCAGACTTCGCAATTGCGAGGTCTGGCTCGCAAATGCAAGGCTCGCATTTGCGAAGATTGTCGCATTTGCGAAGCAGGGGGAACTGGGTTGTTCGCATTTGCGAAGAATTATACCGCATTTGCGGAAGTCCAGGTTCGCATTTGCGAAGGCAGCAGAAATGCGAGGGGTTCGCATTTGCGATGCCTTTCTCGCATTTGCGAGCTTCGCAAATGCAAAGCTCAGGTCGCAAATGCGACATCTGCAGCTGATAAGTTTGGACTTACTCGGGATTTTTCATTCATTCTCCCATTTTTCAAAACCTAAACTTCAAGGGGCGATTTTCCAAGGGCTAGTTCTTCCCCAAATCATAGGTAAATGATTCTTAACTCATTTCTTTCAATCTATTACATCTTTTTACAAGATTTCACCCTAGAATCTAGGGTTTTCATGGTGGAATTGGGTGTTTTTGGGAAGAACTTAGGAATTTCAAAATTTGGGATTTAGACCTCAAATTGAGGTTGGATTCCAAAACCAATTGTGTATCCGCGCTCGGGGGTGAATGGGTAATAGGGTTTTGGTCCGAACTTCGAGTTTTGACCAAGCGGGCCTGGGGTCGGTTTTTGACTCTTTGGGGAAAATGTTGGAAAACTTATAGTTATGCATTGGAATAGATTTCTTTAGCGGTAAATGACGTTATTAAGTTAATTATGACTAGATACGAGTGGTTCGGAGGTAGAAACTAAAGGAAAAGCGGTGATTGAGGCTTGAGTTTGGCCGTGGAATCGAGGTAAGTGTTGTGGCTAACCTTAGTTTGAGGGATTAGGTGTTGTTGTCTATTTGCTATGTGTTTGGCTGTGAGTACGACGTATAGGCGAGGTAACGAGTACCTATACGTTGTTGTCGGGTCATAGCATGCGAGTGACTCTTATACTTTCTTTATTTGTATTGTTCATGCTTAAACTAGTTATTCTTCATGTTAAACAATTCTTATCATGTTTTTCCTGGAATTAGATATTGGTTGAGTATTGACTCAAGTTGAGATTTATATTTGTGAAGTTAAATATTGAAACGAGGCTTGTTAGTGATAATTCCCTTGCCGGGTTGTTATTGTTCTGTTGTTTGGGTGAGGAAGAGTGTAAAGCACGAAGGGTGATGTCATGCCAATGCATACTTATTATTATGTAAGGAAGAGTGTAAAGCACGAAGGGTGATGCCGTGCCATTGCATATTTATTTTTATGTGAGGAAGAGTGTAAAGCACGAAGGGTGATGTCGTGCCATTTTATATTCATTATCATTGTTCATTTCATTTGCTATGGTGAGGACGAGAGTAAAAGCATGAAGGGTGATGTCGTGCGCTGGTTTGCTATGTTTTCTTTATTGTTCTATTTTCATGATCTCGTACTCCCCTCATCATGTTTTCCCCCTCCCGTTAATATGTGTTTAAATTTCTATTATCTGTTATTATGCCCGTATATTGCTTAGCTGCACAGGTTTATAAATGTGTCTTGTCCTAGCCTCGTCACTACTTTGCCGAGGTTAGGCTCGGCACTTACCAGTACATGGGGTTGGTTGTACTGATACTGCACTCTACACTTTCTGTGCAGATTACGGTACTGGACCGTGTTGATCTGAGTGGGTTGCTGCCTTCAGTCCATCAGGAGACCCAAGGTAGATCTGCCGGCGTTCACAGACCCTGGAGTCCTCTTCCATTTATCCTAGTTTTCCTATTTTCTTTTAATTCGAGAACAGTTGTATTTTCTTTCAGCCGGTATTCGTAGTGACTCTTAGAAGTTCGTAGATTGTGACACCAGATTTTGGGTAGCCATGTATTAGTACTTGGACTATTATGAATTTCCGTACTTCTTTACTGTGTTTTGGTTTAATTACTGTTATTACCGTTTTGGATAGTGGTTAGCATATTATATTTGTATCTGTTGGCTTGCCTAGCATTCTGAAAAGTTAGGTGCCATCACGATCCCGACGGTGAGAAATTCGGGTCGTGACAGTAGTGATGGATTCTTCGGGGCTAGGCGCTACTACATCCTTGCCTACCCAGTTGCACTCCTCTTTCACCTTCTCGAGGAGACCTTCAGTAATCGTACACATGTACCTCGACATGTGTTAACACCGGCCCGGTGTCGAGGGTGTGTTCTCCACCTTGAAATCAGCGGCAGTGGCACACTTCGTTGGAACAAAATCCACAAGGGGATGTTCCGCCACGGCGGCGACACCGGTGGACTTTGATGAAGAGGCGGTTTCTTTGTGAGGGATAGTTTTAGAGGTGTTGGCCATTTTTGAGAATGGGGAAGAACAGGAATTAGGATATTTGGAGTTTTAAGAAGAGGCTAGCAATGAAACTTGAAGATTTGCAGAAGAAGAACTTGAAGGATGCAAAGATCTTTGAAGAAAAGAGCAGAAGAGATTAAAAGTAAAATGTGAAAAAGAGTGGACAAGAGGCTTATTTATGGGTTTCACGGCGACGGTTCAAAGTTGCTAGTGGTCGACCGGCAATTGGGGCGCCTTAAATGCCTGGGAAATTGAACCAATGGGACGTTTCGGTCGCCTCTACTGCTTCTGTCACAATGCTTACGTCAGGGTAAATCGAGGCCCGGTTCGAAAACTCAATTCGTTTCTTGTCATTACATTCCAAAAAATGAGGGGACTATCTGTATACGGTTAAAACCGGGCCCACCCGATTTTACTGATTAACCAAGACTAGGGGGACGGATCGAGGATCAGTCCCATAGTATATCAGACCGAGATACGAGGATAAGATACCGAGTTCGGGGTTCGAGTTACCTGTCGAGATCGAGACCAGTAATGATCGAGATCGAACGGGATAGACACCGAACAAGACCGAAGATATCATAATAATGGAAAGGCGAGATATCCGCGACTGGTCGAGGATAATGGCGGAAATCTCGGAACATATCAAATCAAGGGCGGTTGTTTAGTTAATCTTGGGATTTCCTTCTGTAATTAGAATTATACCATGAATAGGATTCCTCTACTATATAAAGAGGGTCTTAACCATTTGTGAACACCTTATATTCATGCATATCAAAGCAATATATCATATTTTTATCTCTTGCGAGCTCTGTTGTCCATTTCATATTTTCAATAGTTTGTTCAGTTGGTTCGAGGGTAATTAGCTCGAGGGCCATAATTGTTCATCACACTGGTTTGCTTTATTTTTACATTAATTTCTATCATTTATCATTTTGTTCCAAGTGAAATCACATATCCTTAAAACCACTTATAAGTTTAATTGTTATCCGATTTTAAGGGTAAACAAAACTTTCACATTCTATTAGTACAAAAAAGACTTTAAACCTAAAAGAAGTGCAAAGTTTTTGAATCTATTTTGAATTTGAAAATAAAGAATTTGTAGAAAATTTATTAACAACAGAAAGAGACTCTTAAACCTAAAAGAGTACAAAGTGATTGAAACTTTTCTAATGTGAACTTGCAATATTTTTTAAATCTTGTATATTAGGTTAGACTTTTAATTTAACTAGTTTTTAGTGTACGTGCGTTGCACGTGTCTATCGTGTTAATCAATAAAAATATATACAAAAAGATTATTCTGTATGTACCCCATACACTTCTATTATCTAGGTAAACTAATCTTCGTAGGCCGTTAGCCAAACACTCCTAATTTTATTCCTTTTTCGAGTCTTATGTTTCTTCTCATCTCGAAAATTTTCATTTAGCTCTAATTTATGCATCACATGAGAAAGTAGGAACACTCTAAAAGAACTCATTCCACCTAATCTCTTTCTAAATAATTATATTTATGTATTACATAATTATATATATAGATCAAAGTAGAATATAACATTTCAAAATCATGTAAATAGAAAAGTTAAAAAAAAAAAGGAAAAAAGGATTCTACGTTTTTGTTTGACAAAGATGCCGAAAAATTACCCATAACAAAAGTAGAAGAGTTTCCTTTTGATGTATTGTCCTTTTTTATTTATGTATAGGAAAAATTAGAATTTAAAATAATTTGATTCCTTCTTGAAATATATATTTTTTAATTAACTTAAGATTTTAGGAATTGGAGATATTTTAGTTCCTTCTCTAAAACGTACTTTTCTCATTTATTTATGGTAGAAATTTTAGAAATGTATTTTTCACTTTTATAAATCAAGGTCCTAAATAGAAAAGTAATTAAAAGAGNAAATAGAAAAGTAATTAAATAAGTATTTCTAAATATTAGGAAAGTAAATTGAATGATTAATACTATATATAGGAAGATAATTAAATGACTATTTTATCCAGTGCGAGCTCTATTTTAAAGGGGTAAAAAAGACGAACGATATTTCGCTAAGGGCATTTGTGCTTTTAATATAAACTAATTTTAGTGTACGCGCGTTGTGCGTGTATACTAAGTCAATCAATAGAAGATATATACGAAAGAATAATTTTTTGAAAAAAATACAAGTTGACGTTAAAATAATGCAATTTTTTATTTAAATGATGAAAAAAATGTTATTACATTGACATGATTGCTAAATTTAATATCTTTTGAACATGATGACCAATTTAGTCAAATTAATTGTATAAATTAACATGGTGTATAAAAGTTTTTTTAGTTATCCTGTAAGGAATCGATAAACAACTTTTAGCTTAATCCTAATTATGAAGAAATAACTTGTATTGTAAAAAATAAAAAAATAATATATGGTCCTAATTTGTCAAAATTTTAAAATAAATCGTGTAGGTAGAAAAAGGAAGTTGAACATACTTCACTTTTCCAAGTATTACGAAAGTGATTGGTAAAATTAGAACCGTGCTCTTTTATTTTTTATTTTTTTTTGGATTCTTATCTTAGCTATATCTTTGTTATTTATAGATCGTTCAACATGGTGATTGAATTTGTAATTTGTAACTTAAGTGCATAAAAATCTTATTTGTCATCCACAATTTATCAAAATTATAGATAAATTAAGTGGACCTTTTTTCGTGTAGAAAGTTTGCCCGGATTTTTTTTTGGTTAAAGTCTAAACCTCTTTTTTACCACCTTTATCAATCCTAGATGGAATCTACTAATAGGTGGCCTTGAAATTTTAAGAGTTCCTATAATTTTTTTCAATATTATAGGAGAACAAAATGACAAAAGTTATCGTTATCTGAAAATTTTAATTATAATTATTGAAAATTAAAGATATTAATTGAAGTCACAAGTTTACATGAGATGCTCGTAGCTTAATTTTGTTTTTTTATTAGATATATAAGTTGGTCAGATAAGAAAATAATTTATATAAGCTATTTTAATTGATTTTTTTAAAGTTTTAAATAATATAACTTCCTAAATACTTCAAATAAGAAAATATTAAATATGCATAAAAATTTGTTGATTTTAAAATCTTAAATATTAAATAAATATTTAAATGATAATTTTGTCTCGATTAGTATACGTAGGTTAGTTTCTTCTTGCAGCAACCATCTTATTCTTTTAATGATTAATTTCAAGCAAAGAGTAAAAGAAGATAACTAAAAGAAAACAATGTATAGATCAGCTTAGAAGATTCTAAACTATAAGGGTTGTTTGTTGTGGATTAATTAATATTTTGTAAATAATATAAGTGATTACCATAAGTTACTTCAAGTAATCACCTCCTCTAAAATGATGATTGGTTATAAGCTCCCAATGCACATTATAAGTTAAATGGGAAATATAAATTTATGCAACTTTAAATTTGATTAGGTACATAAGACTAAAAGTATGATTTGCGTATATGTAAGCAGAAGCGAAAATCTTGCTTAAATTGTTACTTGGCAAAAATTATTCAAAAAGAAAAAAAAGATTGAAATTCCTAAATATTAGTAGGAGTTTATATATAGGTCAAATAAGGAAAGGTTTTGATAGTAAAACGTTAGTTAATTTTAAAATTCCAAATATTAGAGAAATAATCAAATGACTATTTTGTCTAGTACGAAATCTATTTTAAGGATAAAAAAGTCGAACATCATTTCTCTAAGGGTCATCATGCTTTTAATATAGAAATTAAAAGCACATTGCGTGTGTACCCTATCTTAATGAGTATAATTTTTTTTTAAAAACACACACTAATATTAATTTTTTTTGAATATTAAAATAAAAGTTAAAAAAATATAAAATTCTGAAAGATGCAACCTAATTAGAAACTTAATAAAAGAAGAAATCTTGCTCTTAGAGAATATATTCAAGTTAAGATTTATTCTAATTTTACAATATACGTTATTAGGATTTCTTTTACGTATCAACAAAAAAAACAACTCTCAAAAATTTAAAGAGGTTTTTCTGAATTTTTCTTTAGGGAGTTATATATTCTTGAGTTTATTGTAGAAGATACAGACATGAAAAAATTGGCAGAAGACATATTTTTTCCTCATGCAAAATGCAAAATTTTCGAGGAAATTGAGTTAAACATGAAGAAGTTATACCTCAACGGCTCAACGTTGTGATTGGCAAAATTTTCATAATTAAATTCAATTTAATATATTATGATATATGTACAAACAAATCAAAAGTAGTAACAAATAATCTTCATTATCTTTCCGTTCTCCCCAATTTTCAAAATAACTTTGCCACATCCTACAAGAAGAGGAAAAAAAACAAACTCCAAATTAGTGACTTGAAAATTTAGTCTCTCCATCATTCTTTTGGGTGACATCTGAAATTCAATAGCAAAAATACATGATGGTGATTAAAAAAAATGAACCAATAATAATGTAAGAAAAAATAAATATCGAACAAAGCACAACGAATTAAATTACACAAAATAGGTTATGGACAAAACAAAAAAAAAACTTTAAGCAATAAATTGACATTGACGATAAATAGGTTTCACGTAAGCAAAAAGAAGAACGTAGATGGAAATATTCTTTGAAGTACCATAATTGAGTCCCACCACCTGTTTATATATTCTTGGTTAATGAATCGAAGTTAAATAGGCCTTGATGCAATATATGGCAAGTAAATAAGTACGATATAAACTTAAATTTTAAATACAAGATATTTTTAGATATTAGGGATTCTTACATAATCTAAATAAGGAAAAATTAAATAAGCAAATTTTTTGTTAATTTTAAAGTTCTAAAAAATAAAAAGCAATATAATGACTATTTTGTCAAGTGTGTACTTTAGTTTTAAAGGGTAAAAAAGACGAACGACATTTCACTAAAGGCCTTCGTGCTTTTAATATAATATAGATAGATATAGATACTAACTAAGGATTACTTGTATGGTATTCGGCTTTGTTGCTAATAACATAAATAATACTTGCATAACTTAACAGATATCTATGTATTATTTTATACATAATAAAAAAAATGGAATACGAATACATAAATTAGTAATACATAGATTAAAATAATTATAATAATCAAAATAACCGTCATTTATTAAATAATTTTTTAAATAAACAAAACACATACTTTACACCTTAGATTATGCAAGAAATAATACCAATATAATAATTATCCATGTATTACTAATATTTACATTATAATTTTATTATTTAATTCTTACATAAAAATTTTGTATTATTAATCCCCACATAATTTATCTCTCACTCAAACCACCCCTAAGTGATAAATTAGATCTGTTATATTGTACTGGAATAAAATCATGGGTTAAAAAAAAGAATAATATATATTTATCACTTTAAAAATAATAACCGATAATNAGGGCTGACCCCTCTGCTAAGACTGACTACCACGACGCCGAGGACAATGCCTCCACATGTGCCCAACCTCCCTGCACTCATAACAGCTCCTGGGTGCTGGAGAATGGGACTGAAGGGAACCCCGCACCTCAGAGTGACTGGCTGATGCACTCGGTCTGGAGGAACTCTGAACAGATGGAGCTCGTGATAAACCCTGAGCTGGAAGAGCGCTGAGAGATGGCTGGCTCTGCTGATAACCCTGATGACCTCGGCCGGAAGATGACCCACGATACTCAGAGCGAGCCGACTGAGGAGGCCTAAATGAACGACCTCTGCTTTGCTGGAACTGACCCCTAGACGGACCACCACTGAAGCTACCAGAACCTTGAGGCCTCTTGGCCTCCCTCCCCTCTCTGTCCTGACGGCGAGCCATCTCAATATCACGGGCAATATCAACTACATCCTCAAAGGAAATACCAAGAACTTTCTCTCGAGTCATCAGAACACGAAGGTGATAGTTAAGTCCATCTACAAACCTCTTGATCCTCTCTCTGTCGGTCGGAACTATCCACGAGGCATGGCGGGCCAACTCAGAAAATCTCGTCTCATACTGGGTCACAGTCATGTCTCCCTGTCGAAGCCACTCGAACTGCCTGCGCAGCTCCTCTCTCTGAGACTGTGGTACCCACTTCTCCAAAAAGATAGTGGAGAACTCCTGCCATGACAAAGGCGCTGCACCTGCCGGCCTACACGGCTCATACGACTCCCACCATGTGAAAGCAGCCCCAGTGAACTAAAATGCGGTGAATGCTACCCCGCTAGTCTCTAAAATCCCTACGGTCCAAAGCATACGCTGACACTTGTCCAGAAATCCCTGGGCATCCTCGCCCTGAGCACCACTGAAAAATGGAGGCTGCCTACTGAACCTCTCAAGACGACGCTGCTCATCGTCTGGCATAACTGGGACTACGAAGTCCTGAACTGGTGCGACTGGTGCAACTGGTGCTGCTGGTGCAACCGGCTGAGCTGGAGCTACTCCCGGTGTCTGTAAACCCTACATAACCTGCTCCGGTGTGTGAGCGGCGGGGGTCTGACTGCCTCCCCCGGCCTGAGAGGTAGCCGCTGTAGCAGTGGCTGAAACTACCTGGGCTAGGCCAGTGCAAACTGATAGTATCTGAGCCAAGGTCTCCTGGAGACCCGGAATCACAATGGGCACTGCCGGTGCCTGCACAGGTGCTGCTGGAATGTCTGCAGCTGGGGCCTGATCCTGAGCCGGGGCAATGGGTGCTGTCCTCGCGGCTCTGCCCCTACCGCGACCACGACCGCGCCCGCGGCCTCTAGTACCCTCAGTAGGTGGTACCGGTGGGGCGTCCGTCTCGTCCTGTAGCGCGGGTCCTCGCCATCTGCGAGAGGATAGAACACAGAGGTTTAGTTCTCGGATCAACAAAACCGCACGACAAGAATTTCAAGAATGTGAAGTTTTCCTAAGGGTTCTGCAGCCTCTCGAGGATAAGTATTGACGTCTCCGTACAGATCCGCGAGACTCTACTAAACCTGCTCATGACTCGTGAGACCTAGTAACCTAGGCTCTGATACCAACTTGTCACGACCCAATTCCCACCCGGTCGTGATGGCGCCTCTCGTTAAGACAAGGCCAGCTGACGGAACAATCAACACTACTTTTGACAATTTCTTAGCATAAACAGGTTTAAACCATAGATACTGATTAATCATAAGTGCGAAAATAAACGTAACATAACGGGGAAAACCATTCCAAACTCAGCCCGATGATCGGAGTGTCACAAGTCACGAGCTACTACAGAGTTGATGAAAATACTGCAAGTCTGGAAACATAGTCTGAAGATGAATAAAATATGCAGAAGATAAGGAAGAAACGGGGCTGTGGACGTCGACAGCTACCTCGTCTCTCCTAGTCCGCCTGGTCTGGAAGGAAATCAGCGCTCAGGTACGAACTCAGTTGTGCCTGTCTCTGCACACATGGTGCAGGAAGTAATGTGAGTACTCCGACCCAGTGAGTAATAAAAATAAATAACGACTGAGAACATAAAATCCCACAAGGGCACAAATAATGCTATCTCAAGCAGCAACATCAGAAAACAGTAGAAACCAGTGAAATATAGTAAGGAAATCCTTTGAAAACAGTTAAAAATCAATCATACTCAACCAGTAAGTCAACCATTGTTACCTGACCGGTCAGCCATTGTTACCTGACCAAACGCGTGTTATAGTGCCATTGTTACCACTGGTCAGACATTGTTACCTGACTAGTCAGTCATTGTTACCTGACCAAACGCGTATAACAGCGTCATTGTTACCACTGTTCAATATTTAATCACTCTAGATAGGTACCCGCGCTCACTGTGGGTGTGCAGACTCCGGAGGGGCTCCTATAGCCCAAGCGCTATCAACAAGGCCTGAAAGCCTGAACACTATCAATACGAGGCCTGAAAGCCTCCTCACCTCACTCATCATGCCCTCACATAAGGCCCTCGGCCTCAATCAGTCCAGTAATAGTCAACAGCCCCTCGGGCAACAGTAAAGCAATAATACTCAGCTCAAGCAATAGTTCAAATGTCAGTTTAAAACTCCAAGTTTGAGTAAATATGGCTGAGTTCAAGAAACAGTGTAAATCACATGGACTGAGTTCAAATAATGTTTCAGACAGTGAGGAAAACAGTGATGATAGTTCATAAAGAGTTCAAACAGTCGGCAATAAGCCCCAAATATGGCAATAAGCCCAAATCATAGTGAAAACAACAAGTCATTGCTAATACGCGGTAAAATATCATCCGGACTGGACCAAGTCACAGTCCCCAATAGCAAATGACCCCGCGCTCGTCATGGAACGCGTATCTCATCTCAACATAGCACCAAGTTGTGCAAATCCGGGGTTTTCAAACCCTCAGAACATCATTTAAAATCATTACTCACCTCTAGCCGGTCAAAATCTAGCTCGCTATGCCTTTTCCCCTCGAATCGACCTCCTCGCGCGTCGAATCTGATCAAAACCACAAGGAATACATCACAATAGGCTAATGGGTCATAACCCAATCGAAAAGACTCGAAAAATATCAAAAATCACGAAGTTGGCAAAATCCGAGCCTCGCGCCCACTTCTCGGAAAATTACGAAATTCACATCTACGGATTCCTCGTCTCGCCACGAGTCCATACATATCAAAATCATCAAAATCGGGGTCCATTTGACCCCTCAAATCCCTATTTTAAACTCTCTTAAATTCAAGCTCTAAACTACCATTTTTGACCTTTGATTCCTTGATTATTCAGTCCAAATTCATGTTTATACACCAAAAAATCAAGCTCTAAGTCCAAGAGTTCATACCTGATAATAGCCCTCGAATCCCTCTTCAAAATCGCCTCAAAGCTCTCAAGGTTCGGAGTCCAAAATGTCACTCTTTCAAAAATTCGCGAAGAAGATGTCCTCACTTAACCTGCCAGTTATTTCCGCTTCTGCGGATTAATTCCCGCTTTTGCGCCTTCCGCTTATGCGGTCAATGTCCGCTCCTGCGGACCTTTCACTTAAGACGACTTTCCGCTTCTGCGATCCAACTTCGCATCTGCGGGACCGCTTAAGCGACCCAATGTCCCGCTTCTGCGGAACCTGACCTGGGCTCCTATTTCCGCTCCTGCGAGGCCTAGCTCGCTTCTGCGACTACGCATCTGCGATCTTCTTTCCGCAGATGCGGAAACACCTGCTGCAACCAAAAAAAACCTGCAATTTTTCAACTTCAAATTCCTTCCGTTAGCCACCCGAAATCACCCTGAGGCCCCCAGGACCTCAACCAAAGTTACCAACACATCTTAAAACATTATTCAAACTTGTTCCAATCCTCAAAATAAACAACGCTAAAACCATCAAATCACATCGAATTCAAGCCTAAGTTTCTTCAAAACTTCCGCAATACGCATTCGATCAAAAACCCGACCAAAACATCTCCAAATGACCTGAAATTTTGCGCACACATCCAAAATCACCTAACGGGGCTACTGCAACTCTCGGAATCCCATTCCGACCCTCGGATCAAAATCTCACCTACCAACCGGAATTTGCCAAAATACTAACTTCGCCAATTCAAGCCTAATTCTACACCGGACCTCCAAAACCAATTCCGATCACGCTCCTAAGTCACAAATCATCCCCCGAAGCTAACCGAATCACCAGAAATCACATCCGAGCCCTCTAACTAACTAGTCAACTTCCGGTTGACTTTTTCCAAAACAAGCTTTCCTTAAAGAGACTAAATATCTCATTTCCTACCACAACCAACCCAATCTAACTCGATTACCTCAAATACCGATAATGAAGCATAGAGAAACATAATATGGTGAAAACGAGGCGGTAACTCACGTGACGACGGGCCGAGTCGTCACATATTTTCGAAGTACACCGGATATAGTGCCCTCACGAGGGATATTGACGAAATTCGGACAGCAATGTGGGATGAATTTAGACCAACGGTGCTGTCAAAGGGCATGCTTTTTACTGATAAGGCGCGCCTAAGCAGGGCGGTGAAAATGTACAGCGTAAAAGAGTGTCGTGAGATGATCGTATGGGAGTCATCTCTGGATGTATACAAGGTTGTTTGCCGTAGATGGTTTACGGGTTGTAACTGGATGCTGCGTGCGATAAAGAAGAAAACAAATTTGTGAAAAGTGGGTAAATACATTAGCACCCACAATTGTGAAATGGACACATTTAGTGGGAATCACTTCAACTTGGATGTTGATTTGATTTCTCTTCTCTTGATTCCACACATTGAAGTGTCCATAAGGTACAAGATCAAAGAGTATATTACATCCATCCACCAAGAATATGGGTGTACTATTACTAAAAGAAAGGCATATCTCGTGCGCAAATGTGCATTTGAAATTGTTTATAGTGACTGGGATAAGTCATTTGCATCTCTACCCAGATACATGGCCGCATTGCAACACTTTAACACCGGGACTATTGTTGAATGGAAGCTTGAGTGGAGTACAGGAATACCAGAATATATATTCAGATACGTGTTCTGGGCATTTAAACCAGCAATTGATGGTTTTGTGCATTGCCGCCCGGTAATATCCATAGACGGTACTCATGTCTATGGAAAGTATGATATTAAGCTGTTGATCGCCGTTGCAGTAGATGCCAATGGACAAATATTTTCCCTAGCTTTTGCCATTTGTTCCAATGAAAGCTAAGAGACGTGGACGTTATTTTTGAACCACTTGAAGGAGCACGTCGTCAAACAACGTTCAGGTATTTGTCTAATATCTGATTGGCATGGGGGTATATTAAGTTCTGTAGAGCATTTGCCTGAATGGAAGGAACCGTATGCATACCACCGTTACTGTGCGAGGCACCTGAAGGCTAATTTCCAGAAGAAATATCCCAATAAGGAGTTGCATGATTTAATGTGGATGGCTGCAACTGATCACCAGGAGTGCAAAAACAGAAGGCGCATGGAATCGATCCGGCAGGAAGATGAAAGAGCCTATCATTGGTTGATGCGACATGAGCTTCACAAGTGGACATTGCATGCAGATGGTGGCAGGCGATGGGGAAACCTGACTACAAATATGTCAGAGTCTTTCAACGTGTTATTGAAGTCTGCACGTGGATTGCCTATCACTGCCATGGTGCGAATGTCATTCAAATAGATGCCGGAAAGGTTTGTTGAAAGGCATAGAGGTGCATCAGAATTGATGGAGAGGGGTGCTGAATTTATGCCAATACCAATGAAAAGATTTGAGAAATACAGGAGGCGAGCACATTGGCATTCATTTTTACAGTATTGCGATGAGCAGAATATTTTTGAAGTTCGCACCGCTATCCATCAAAACCGGGAGAATAATATACACACCATAAATGAAGCCAACAAGTTATGTTCTTGTGGGAAATGGTCCATATACCACATGCCGTTCTTACATGCCATCAAGTGCTTTCAACATACAGGTTTAGGACCAACCAACTATGTTGATAAGCAATACAGTGTTGCTGCATACTTAAATACATATAGTGGGCAGTTCCAGCCAGTGGGTGCTGAGCATTATTGGTCGTCGGAACCATTTAAAATGGTGTGTAACAAGGACTATTTGCGCAAGCTACAAGTACAAAAAAAGAACGCGTATACGGAACCAAATGGATGTTGGTGATACCGTTTATGCGCGTAATGTGGCATATGCTCGCAAACAGGACACGACCGTCGTAAATGTCCTTCAGCTGGATTGGGTGGCGGTGGTAATCCAGCTCCTGGTGGAAGTTCATATAATATGCCCAACTATCAAGGATACACGTAGTGTTTTGTTTATCTTGTTTGTAATGTGGTTGTAATAAGTGTATGTACTTGTTTATCTTGAAGAATGTATGAATACAATTATGTTTCCATTGCTGTTAAATCTTATTGATATTTAACATTAATACTTCAGTACAACAATCTTACATAAACCCATTTAAACAATCAAAAAAATTATCATTCGCCATTATCATCGCGGCCTGACACTATTTCATTGTCACTGTCTTCAACTTCTTCATCAACATCGTGTATGTACCCTTGGGAACCGAGGGCATCGTTATCTAGGCCCCAGTTGACACACATTTCTCGCATTTCATCGCTATCATCAAGAAGATCACTTGCCTGATTTCTACAACAATATGGGACTCCTACGTCCAACGTCTGTGGTAGAAACGTAGGTAGTCCCTTCCACTCGACAACTGTTGGGAAAACAGGATAATCATTGTCTCTATGCAATTTAATTTTCTAATAAATCCCAGTACTGATCCTCCTTTCCTCTCAAGAAGTTAAGATCATCCATTGCATGATGAACAGCAAGTGCCTTTTCCATCTCTAAAATCTCCTTCATCAGATGCCTAATCACTTCTGGTTCATCTTTGTGTGTGTTTGTTTGGAAGGATGCAGACAGTGCTTGTGGCACAACAAGCCCATGCCAGCGACACAGTACTTCGTAATCACACTGTTTGAGTAAAGGGGAATCCATTGTAGTTTTTCGCCCCAAATTCGCATACCTTCAGGATTTGTAGAATGCGCTTCGCCCTCAATAATGGGCCCTGCGACTTTGAGATCAGTGTGTATATTGATAGGTTGATTTTCCAAGGTACGGAGAACACCATACCACTTGTCATCACTCAAGTCAGTGTAGCAACCTAGCATATTTTTTCCAAGATATGGATCGAAACATTTTTTAAATGGATGTTGTAATGTTTATTCAAAAGTTCTTTGAAATACATATGACTCGGTTCAGTTTAAGAAGTTTTCTTTTAATATAGCGTTTTACAAAAGATGCTATATATATATTTTGGTACCTCTTTTTTTTTTTCCACACATTTCTGTCACTTGAGTCAAAATGAATCACATTTTGGTTCCGGACTCATATTTTTACACTTTTGAAATAGTAAATACAATTAGTTTCGACCAATGTTTTAAAAGGCGGGGGCGTGAGGCGTTTTATCTCTGATGAGGCGAGGCGTAAGCCCTGAGACATGGGGCGTAAGTCCCACGGATATTATTTAAAATATTTATAAATTATAATTCAACTATGAATAATACAAAAATTATGACATATATCATAATATGCAAATTAGCTGCAATGTCGTTACAACTCAAACATCAAAAGTAATGTATTCGATGCGAAATCTTATATATATCTCTTAAGGAGTAATGAATCTTGAAAGAGTTTCGATATTATAATTTGATATTTTTTAAAATACTTCTTTTATTTAATATGCTTTCTATTTGAAAGAGAATTTATATAAAAACATAATTCACAACTTAAATATAATTCTCTAGCATCATTTATTTTTAGGTTTCAATAAGTTAATAAAGTGACACATAATTTACCATACTATACCATGATAACTAATTATTTATAAATAGTTACTAGCTAATACTGAGCATTAAATTAATAAGTATTGTATCTCGTAAACGTGAAAAAAATAATATCTAGGAAAACAATTATAAAAAAAATTATAGACTATTACATAATAAAGACATAACAAAAGTTAATAAATAAATACTTTTAAATTAAAGAGTTATTTAAAATTTACTATCATAGCAGTCTCAGTGGATATCGTGCAATAATTTTTATCTTAATTATGACATAAAATACTCTCAACTTAATGATTTATGATTAAGAAAAAAATAATTTTGATTAGTCAACGATTTATTAAGAAAATTTGAGGATTTACAAGGTTAGATACACACAATTGCATAAAGTTCTATTAGGCGAGCCCAGTACGTCGGGAGTTGGGCGTGTCTAAAGCGTAAGCCCCGACGGCCGAGGCGTAAGTCTTACGGAACTAATAGCCTGTTTGGCTAAGCTTTTTTTTGGCCAAAAGTGCTTTTTTTTGGCCAAAAGCACTTTTGGCCAAAAATTGAGGTGTTTGGCCAAGCTTTTGGAAGGAAAAAAAAGTGCTTTTCAGGAGAAGCAGAAGCAGTTTTGGAGAAGAAGAAAAAAGTAGCTTCTCTCCAAAAGCACTTTTTTGAGAAACACTTTTTAGAAAAATGCACTTAGAAGCAATTTTTTAAAGCTTGACCAAACACTAATTGCTGCTCAGAAGTGCTTTTCAAACTAATTAGCCACACACAAACTGCTTCTCACCAAAAGTACTTTTGAGAAAAGCACTTTTGGAAAAAAGCACTTTTTAAAATAAGCTGATTTTTACAGTTTGGCCAAACGGGCTATAAGCCTCACACATAAGCCCAAGGGCTTTTTACAAATGCTACGCCCCACGGCAAGTTCCGGGCAAGTCCCAATTCTGCTCCTTTTAAAAGAGAGGTTTCGACCAATTTTGCCTTTCATTCAATTTCCTTTTCAAAGAAATCCTTTTCCAATTCAAATCTGAACTCCGTCTTTTCTCTCTCTCACACACGCACACACATCTTTTGCATCCTGTAAATTTCCCAAAAGCCCTAGTTTTCTTTCTTTTCCAATATTATTTATAAATTTAAAATCTTTCTGTTAGATCTCTTATAGCTATTCCCATTATTTTTTTCAATTTTTATTGAACACATAGCATTAATCCCAAGGAAATGAAAAGACGATCCAATTCTTTGAATTCCGTGAAAAATCTTCATAATTCCCCTCAATTGCCTCTCAAATTTTGATAGTTTTGTGACTTCCCAAAAAAAGAAAGAATTTTTATGGTTTTGTGTGTATAAGTTTCTTCTGCCTGTGTATTTGCTGACAAGAAAGCTATTTGAATGATACACAATTGAAATCAGATAGTGATTTGGGTTTTTCTTAAGAGGAAGAAATAGAGATTAGAAAGGAGTAATGTCTGGTTCGAAAATGGAGGGGTCATCGGCTCCGGCGATAAGGCGAGACCCGTATGAGGTATTGTCTGTGACAAGGGATTCATCTGATCAGGAGATTAAAAGTGCTTACAGAAAGCTTGCTCTCAAGTAAGTCAATCCCATCCCATCCCCTATTATATAGAATTTCGTTTTGTAGTTATTGTTGTCTGTCAAAATATTTGGTATTGAAATGAAATGGGTCCAATTGGATCGGTCAGGCAAAGTATTCAGAGGAGGTGGAGCCAGAATTTGAAGTTTCTGGGTTCGGGATTCTTGTCCTTTTAAGTTACTGCATTTTGAATAATGATACATATCTAATGGATTTCTTAATACAAATACATGGTTTGGACCAAAGCTACTGGATTTGGCCGAACCTGTAATCTGAATGCTAGCTCTGCCCCCTGAAAGTATTTAGTGTTGGAATGAAATGGATTCGGATAGAGCAGACGGACAAATTCTTTGTTATTGGATGAAATGGATTTGAATAGAGCAGAAAAAGTATCTAAAGTATTCATATATGTAACCCTCATTAGTCTTGGATGGAGGCTTAGTTGATTGTTTGAAGTTATACTATCATTGTCATGGTTTTGCATATGCACTTAAATGTGGTGTTGAGGTGCAGTTGATTGATAAATTGAGTTACCGTGGTTGGAATTTTGCATATATGTATTTAAATGTGGTGTACATAAACTGAAATATGGTGTATTTCTATGTGTTTAGTTAGTATTTATATGGGACATATTGAGCATGTTGAGACTAAAATGTAGTTGTTGCATGAAAGTTTATTAAATTTGGTAAACACGGTTGAAGTGTTTTGGTAATTGGGTAACAGATAGACGATTGCTACTTGCTTGTATAATAGTTTATTGAAGTTATTTCTTTGGAACCTAGAATTTTTTACATGGAAAAATTAATTGTAATAGGAAGCTAGGTTGGGTTATAGAGGAAAAAATGGCTTATGGTGTAGGAGTAGGGAAGTTTATTGATTTATTGCCTCTATGCATTAGCTAAGCTTTTATTCGATTTTTTAGAGAATGACAAGCATTTTATAAAGACGGAAAATTCTCTTATACATTAACTATTTTAGAAACATAAAAGTCTCTTATACATTAGCCGTACACAACCTATATTATTGGCAGGTATCATCCGGACAAGAATGCTAACAATCCTGAAGCTTCAGAATTATTCAAGGAGGTGGCATACTCATACAGTGTTCTATCTGATCCAGAAAAAAGGAGGCAATATGATATGGCAGGTTTTGAGGTATTTTGTTCCTCGTCCGCTGTCAAGTACATAATTTTCTTGCAAGGTGGTTTATCACTAGAGTTATGACTTTTGAAGTAAACGTCAATTTTTATATGTTTTGAGTTACTGTGATCGCTATTGGTAAAGTTAGAAACTCGGCAGTGCCTTAGTGTCCCTGAAGAATAAGAAAACAGAAGATTCCGATCGGACTTAGCGAAGACCGTGAGAATTAATACACGGAAAATATTGTTGATGTACATTAACTATAATACAAGAACCACTATTTATAATAATACACAATACCTACCTTACTCCTATTCGATGTAGGATTATGCTTATTTACATAACAACTAACTAACAAACACTCCCTGTCAAGCTGGTGCATACAAATTATATGTACCGAGCTTGTTACATATATAACTAATACGAGGACCAGTGAGGGATTTAGTGAAAATATCTGCAAGTTGATCATTCGTCTTCACAAACTTTGTAGAAGTGACATTCAATCTCTATGTGTTTAGTTCTCTCATGGAACATCGGATTAATGCAATATGAAGGGCAACTTGATTATCGCACATAAGTTCCATCTTGCTTATTTCACCAAATTTCAACTCCTTGAGCAATTGTTTGATCCAAACTAGCTCACATGTCGCCATAGCCATTGCTCGATATTCTGCTTCTGCACTAGACCGAGCAACCACATTCTGTTTCTTGCTCTTCCAAGACACCAAATTGCGTCCTACTAAAATACAATATCCAGACGTGGAACGTCTATAAGAAGGTGATCCTATCCGATCAACATCTGAGTATCCAACGATTTGTTCATGACCTCGATCCTCAAACAATAACCCTTTGCTTGGAGCCGATTTTACATACCGAAGAATGCGGACAACTGCATCCGAGTGACTATCACATAGAGAATCCACAAACTAATTTACAACAATCATAGGAAAGGAAATGTCAGATCTAGTTACTATGAGGTAATTTAATTTACCAACCAGCCGCCTATATCTTGCAAGATCGCTAAGCGGCTCCCCCTGTCCTGGTAGAAGCTTAGCATTCGAATCGCTCGGAGTGTCAACAGGTCTACAACCTGTCATTCCTGTCTCCTCAAGAATGTCTAAGGCATACTTCCGTTATGAGATCACAATACTCGAGCTAGACTGAGTGGCCTCAATACCCAGAAAATATTTTAATCTGCCCAGATCCTTATTCTGAAAGTGTTGAAAGAGATGTTGCTTCAATTTAGTAATACCATCCTCATCATTGCCGGTAATAACAACATCGTCAACATAGACCATCAGATAAATACAGAGATTTGAAGCATAATGCTGGTAAAAACAGAGTGATGAGCTTCACTACGTGTCATGCCAAACTCCTGGATAACTGTGCTTAACTTACCAAACCAGGCTCGAGGAGACTGCTTTAGACCATAAAGTGACCGGCGCAAGCGACATACAAGGCCATTAGACTCTCCCTGAGCAACAAAACCAGGTGGTTGCTCCATATAAACTTCATCTTCAAGGTCACCGTGAAGAAAAACATTCTTAATGTCCAATTGATGGAGAGGCCAATGGCCGACAGCAACCATGGAAAGAAAAAGGCGAATTGATACTATTTTAGCCACGGGAGAGAAAAAGTATCATTGTAATTGAGATTCTCAGTTTTCTGAGAAGACAAATAATTGAGTATTGGAATGAAATAGATCTAAATAGAACAGAATGGATCTGAAGGATTCATATAGTCAACCCCAACTACTTTGGGATTGGTGTAATCAATAAAAAATGTGTAGCTAATGTTTGAGCCCTTGACTTATAGAGCAGAACATATGCCTTTTTTTGGGGGTGGGGGTGTGGTAATATGTCAGCTATAGGAAAACTTATAGGAAGAATTCGACAAGGTCAAAGAGAGACTCAAACTAATAAATTTGATGACATTGGTTATCTTCCACTAGTATCATTGTGTATTGCAGTAGCTGGGATTTCTTGCGGGTGTTCTTTCTGCAATTTCTTTTCTATGTATGTATGGATTTTGAAAGGTGGTTGCTTCCCCNTGAAGAAGCTTTGAATGGAACTGTCACAATTCGTCCTCTTCCAATTGGGACATCACTTAGCGGAAAGGTAGCATTTGATTTCCTTTTTCAATTAGCAGGACAATATTTCAGCTGTATCGATGTTTTTAGTTTGGTTTTACTGCAGGTTGAAAAGCAAAGTGCCCATTTTTTTGGTGTAACGATTAGCAGTGAACAAGCGGAGGCAGGGCTTGTAGTTAGAGTTACTTCAGCAGCTCAAAGCAAATTTAAGGTACACTTCCAGATCTGTAGAATATTAATGGTAGCTATTCTTGCATGTACTTTGTAAGCAGTGTATGTATATCTTCATGTTTTTGTCTTTTCTTCTTTGCCATGGGTTGAGATATTAAAACTGAATTTTATGTATATTTCAGCTGCTCTATTTTGAACAAGATGCAAATGGGGGTTATGGCCTGGCTTTGCAGGTACTGCATTTTACAGTTATCAGTTTCCATTGCGAGTTCGAGATACTTTTCATTGATGCTGAGTTCTGAGTGATTTGAAGTTTGTAGTTACAGATTCATCAGGCTGCTAATGTGTAACATCTTCCTTCATCATTTGTTCTCTTGGAACAGCGATCCGAAATATCTGAAATTTTTGCATTTAGGCACCACAATCCCGTCTCACCTCAACTTCACTCTTCTTATGCTGACTACAGTTGCAGTTCATATATTCAGTTTTACTTCTAGTTATCTTAAAACTCTTACTTTAACCATTGATGGTTTTGGTCAATTAGCACAATTCGTCGGCAAATAGCATGCACCATGGGACTTCATCTTGTATTGTGTTTGTTAGCTCATTCATAACTAGGGTAAACAAGTATAGGCTCAATGCCGATCCCTGGTGTAAATTCACGGTTATCAGATCCTCCTGTATATCTCCTACTAGTGTTCTCGCACTCTGTTCGTTGGCTCCTTTATACATGTCCTTTATGACATATATATATATTTAATATGAACTCCAGACTCCTTTCTTTGATCAGCATAATCGTAATGATTAAGTGCATCTCCGCATTTACCGATGAAATAAAATGTTTTAACTAACATGTTGTGATGCACCTTTCATATCTTTTGCTAATGCTAACAAAAAATGTTGCTTATGAAATTTGTCAGAAGTAGAAAATTTGTTAGTCAATTCTAATTTTCAGAAAAATATTTTGCTAGCTGATTCTAAATTCTTTTACTGTGTCCTAGAAATGGAAATAGTAACTTTTTTATTTTCCTGTAAGTGGTGATTGGGTTGAATTTCCACTTGATTTTCTGTTAGCTAAGCTTTTAAGGCATATGCCTCATGACTTATATGCGGTCATAGGAAGTTATAGTCAGGGGTTAGCTGTAATAGATGAGGCTGTATCCTCTTAAGATCTCAGTAAACTGAAGTTTATAATTGACAGTATCAATCGACTGCTTTGGAAAACTAGACCTCATTCCAAGGTATAACAACTAGACCTCATTCTAAGGTGTAATTTTGAAATTTTCTGATTTTGAAGCTCTTCATGGTCTGCAATCTGCATAAGCTGTGAGGCTGCTATATACATTAAGTATAACTCACTTATACAGAGCAGATATTGGACCTGTAATCCCTTATCTTAGATATATAAGCTCAACATGCTCAGTAATTACCTCTAATTTGCCTGCACATCGGCTTTGCGTTTTTCACAGTTATCTTTGGAGTAATTCTTCTCAATTTTAAGGTCTAAGCATGCCTCAAACTTCTGTGATTTGTGAGATAGTCTACTGTACTTTAGATGGACATGTCGTGCATGCCTTGTGTATTCTAACCAAGCAATTGACTGATCAAATCTGATGAATTGTCACGGTATGCAGGAAGATAGTGAGAAAACGGGTAAAGTGACGTCAGCAGGAATGTATTTCTTGCACTTTCAGGTGTATAGAATGGATTCAACTGTAAATGCGGTATGTGAATATCACCCTGTTGGTCAAATTCATTATGCAGTGTTGTCGTCAGAGCCAATAAATAATTTGAAATATTGTAGTTAGCGATGGCTAAGGACCCTGAAGCTGCTTTCTTTAAGAAGCTGGAGGGACTTCAACCTTGTGAGGTCTCAGAACTTAAAGCTGGCACTCACATATTCGCTGTTTATGGTTGGAGCTACTTATTCTGTTGAATACTTTTGTTTTTTCTGCTGTGAGAAACACTATCAAATAACAATTGATTTTCCGATGCCAAATTCCTTAAGGCTGACTTTTGGTCTGATCTCTCTGCAGGAGATAATTTCTTCAAGCCTGCTACTTATACAATTGAGGCTCTCTGTGCCAAGTCATATGAGGATACTACTCTGAAGCTCAAGGATATTGAGGCTCATATTTTGAGGAAACGAAATGAGCTTCGGCAGTTTGAAGTAGAATATAGAAAGGTTGTCAATCTACTTCTAGACAATATTTGTTGTTGGACATTGATTCTTCCATATATCCTTATTGCTCTACTTTCCATGTTAATGTTCAAAGGCACTGGCACATTTCCAGGAAGTGACCAACAGATACAGCCAAGAGAAGCAGTCTGTAAGTTTTCTGTTGAAAAGTCTCTTGGTTTAGTTATTATATGGAAAGGGGTCATATTTACCCCTGTACTATTGAAAATTAGTCATATCTACCATCCATTTCACTTTTTGAATTTTTAAAGGCCTACCGTTATACTTATGTTTATATTTGCCCCCCATCCATTAAGTGACCAGTCCTAACTTTAAAAATGGAGTGCCTAGGATCAATTTTAAAGGACCAAGTTCATTTTATACAACCCCAACCCCAAGTAGAAGACATAACCCGACCCTTCGAAACCAATTTACCCACTTAGTCAAAGGAACAAATGAAAAAGCTTAGAAGAATTTCTGGGATTTTACGTTATCCTTCCTATTTTCATGATTTTTTTTTTGGTCGAATTAGACACAGCCATTGAAGTAATTTCCTATTTGACTACTCTTGGAATATCTGAAGAAGCCAGAAGAGAAGAAGGCCAATAATAATGAGGAACTAAACACCAGATATAGATTTTCTTCTATTTAGAGATTGGATAGTTACTATAAACGCATATTCAGACTACTTTAGCATGCTAGAAGGAGTTCTGAAACAAAAGAAAGAGCAGCTTTCTGAATCAGCGAAGGCATTCTTAACTGGCTTGAAAGTAACAAGTAAATTTGTACCACCAGCTCAAACTAGCTTAGACATTCTTTTTTAACTAGCTTTGATATTGGTTGCTGATGTAGTGAATGAAGCAAACTGGAAATACTAGCATCAAATCCCCTCTCCTGCATCCCCATCACAGCTTCTTCAGTTATCTGAACTGCTTTTTCAGTTGGGACTGGCTTTGGACCAAACTTAAATTAAAATTTGGACAATGTTGAGGGTTCTTTGCTTACCTCCTTCCATCATTGATACTCGCAGTCCATTGGTGTTGGATGTGATAAAGCTTAGAGTTATATCGACCTTGGTATGATGTGGGTTGTTGGTTTGGAATTCGGAGTAGAGTATGAGAGGAAAGATATGTCACCAACTAATTTCTCTAAATTGTCAAAATGGAAGGAGTAAATAAAAAGCTACAGCATTAAGGGGAATCGGTGGGTCGGGTTATGTTTTATTTGGGGTTGGGTTTTTATAAAATGAACCGGGTCCTGTAAAATTGATTCTAGACACTCCACGTGTCTTTTTTAAAGTTGGGACTGGTCACTTAACGGATGGGGGGCAAATACAAAAATAAGTATAACAGTAGGCCCTTAAATACTCAGAAAGTGAAACGTAGGGTAGATATGATTTATTTTCAATAATACAGCGGTAAATATGACCCTTCTCCGATTATTATATTACGTAAATGTCCTCGTATTGAGATGGTATGTCCAAATTCTTTGCAACACAAGTCGCTTGTCTTTCATTTAGTGTTTTGGGAAGTGTTACAACAATATATTTTCCCTGATTTTGCTATCATTAATGCATCTCTTGTTTGTTTAGAACTTTAGATGCTACTTCACTTTGTTCCTTGTATTATCTGATAGTTCCTGCATGCTGATTAAGTACCACCATTTGTAAAGGTCGATGAGATGCTGAAACAAAGAGACAGCATCCACTCTTCGTTCACAGTTGCAAGGTCCGTTGCTAATTTAAGTGGCAGTGGGAGTGGGCATTTCAGTAACGGAAGTAGCAGTAAGGTCCTTGGTGAAGATTATAAAGCCGATAGTCCAGGGGAAGATGGCAGTTCAGATTCCAAGGACAAGTCATCAAAGAAAAGATGGTTCAACCTTAACCTCAAAGGGTCTGATAAAAAGAACTGAAACGTTGGATGGTTATTTATGTTCTCTACCTACTTCCTGCGGAGTTTCGAGTTCTAGAAT
>NC_031999.1:8265299-8269887 GCF_001879085.1 Nicotiana attenuata
GCGAGCAGGCTACGAGTTAGGACTTCCTTCCCTTTTTTCTTTTCCTTCTTTTCTTTTGCCTTGGTTTTTCCTTGTTCCTATTCGCTCCTTTCCTTAAAATTGTTTTTTCGCTCTTTTCTTTCCTTTGCTCCCTTTTTATTTTCTCTTGTTTGCTTTTATTTCCTATTTTCTTTTTGTTTTTCTTTCCCCCTTTTGTTTTTCTTTCCTTTCTTTCTTTCACCTCTTTCTTTTCATTCTTTTCTCGTTTTTCCTTTTTTTTCATTTAGTTACGGTCGAATCCTATGGAGATTGCCTACGTATCACGACCCCGCGTGAATCAGACCGAGCGTAGTTCTTGCAGACTAAATGTACAGTAGAAGCAAAATATTTTTGGGAATTTCAATTTTATTGATAGCAAATAAGACTCAGACTCTAATGCAGAAAAGAACTGCAGACTCCACCATCCCTATTCCATTTTAAACGAAAATACAGACTCAATCAACTGACTGACATTTAACGAAAAGGGAATACAGACTCCAGGAAATACAGACTCAAATGACCAACTCTAGTAGAAAAGGAAATACAGACTCAAAAGACAAACTCTGTTAGAAAAGGAAATACAGACTCAAAATACAATCATGAATACATTAAAGCTCCTGGTGCCCGCGGGACATCGTTCGGTCTCGCCGCGGGCCTATATGCAAGTTCCCCTCATTTTGAATCGTGCTCATCCTGCACATTTATTAAGGTGATTTAATCACTTATTTTGACCTTAAAGGAAAAAAACTGACACTATTTTTGTTCAAATTTCCAATTTTAAAACAAACGGTCAGTTTTGTAGTTACGGCCTTTCAGCACTTCCGGGAGGGAAATTGTAAGGCTGTGCCTGCTAACCGTTGAAATTGACTCAGGGTGGTTGTTCTTGCAAAACCAGCCTTCCGGCGCCCTTTTTGGGGACATTCAGCTTATTTTAAACAAGAATGGCGGCACCCGACTTATTCATGACGAAATTAAAAATTTTTGGCATTTTTGACTATTTTTGGAAAAGGGGAGGTTGGACCCGATGAGGGTTGCCTACGTATCTCACATCCGGTGAGAATCAAACCTGCGTAGTTCGGGCAGATAAAACTGACTATTTTTGAAAACAAGACTCTTTTTGTTTTTGTTGGCAAATACACTTTTTCTGAAAGCAAGATTCTTTTATATATTTTCTTTTTCAATGGCAAATAAACAAACTAAATTGAAAATAAAACTCTCTTTTTTTGGGGGGGTTTTTCGTTTCCATTGGCAAACAAAACAAACTAAAAAAAACTACTTTTCTTATTTTCTTTCATTTTCTCAAAAATCCGGCAGCATTTCGGCACTACTTGGACATTGGTTTTTCTAGTATAGGTAATTAACTCTCCACACTGCTATTTTCTCTTTTTCTCTTTTTGTTTGTTTTTTTTTTTTCAATTTTCCCCAAATACTCCAAAGTCGGTCAGCATGCAAGCCCGAGACAAATAAGTGCAACACGTAATATGCATCAGGGTGGTCTTTTTCATTTCAGGTTACCTGTCCTAGACGGACCCAACCCCTGTGTTGAGTCCCCTAAGTCATATGCACGTGATGCAGATAGGCGCTCCTACTAGGGATCCGGCATGGAGTCAAGTTATTCTAGGTTCAAAACCTGGGTATGTGTTCTAGACTGTGTACCCGAGCGGACAACTCGAGTCGAGAAGGGGGCTACATACCGGGGACCCGCGGGATCGTCCGGCTTAGTAACTTGTCCGGCCTCTTTCTTATTTCAAGGTATGACACTAACAGAATAGGGAGTCTCCACCAGTGAGCACATCCCCGGAGGTGAGAAGAGAAGGGTTTCGGCACAGTTTATACAGTTCGCATAATATCAAAGCGGTAAAGCATGTAGCACATAAGGCATGGAAACATGTAGGAAAATCAGATAAAGCCAAACATAACAATTATTCTAAGCTCGAATTCTTAAACCCTGAACCGAAGTTCTGGGTTTGTATCCCCAGCAGAGTCGCCAGAGCTGTCACACCTCCTTTTTCACTACACCCGCAAGGGCGTAAAGGAGTTTTTCCACTTAAAGGACAATCGGAACGGGATTTATTATTAAGATACAGAGTCTCCACTTGGGAGATTGATGGTGTCCAAATCAACGGTTTAGAATCCCGAACCGAGGAAATTATGACTCTGTTAACAGTCCGCGAACCAGAAATCCGGGTAAGGAATTCTGTTAACCCGGGAGAAGGTGTTAGGCATTCCCGGGTTCCGTGGTTCTAGCACGGTCGCTCAACTGTCATATTTGGCTTATTTATTTGATTTTAGTACATGTTTTAACCTATATGCCTTTAACTTTAAACCGCTTTTATTATTATTGTTTAAGAGAATTGCAACGTCATGAAAACACGTCTCGAATCGCGTCACATAAATGCACCCGCAATTTTTGACACATTTTCGACTTCGTTGAGATTTGGATTTGGGTCACATAAATGTGCACCCGTATTTAAGAAGGTAAGATTATTAAAAACGTGCCTAAAGTGACTAGCGTGTTATTATCTTTGGGGAAGGCCGTGAAATTCGCTAAACAGCCCATCCCGAGGTCTAAGTATTTAATATAGCCATTTAAAGAGGGCCCCGCGATCATATGTTTTGTTTAGCGAGGCTCATCTCTTTTTGTTAATTAAAAAGCAATCCTAAAGCAACTATGGTTTTTATTTTATTTGTCTCTAATAATAAAGAAACAATCCTAATTAATTAATAAACTCGAGGCTAAATTCTCATTATTCGATCTCAAATCAATTGAACCCAACAAATTAGTACCTAAAAGATGAGGCATTTCAGCAATTGGTCTAAATCAGCCCAGATTTTATCTACCAAAAAGGGGAATTTTTTTTGGGCCTGTGATGAAAGGTCCAGGCCTGGGGTGTGCTGGTGCGGGTATTTCAGTTAAAAAATGAATTGTGGTCGTTTGGGCTTTTGTGTTTGAGCCCAGAATCGAAGTTCGAATTGAAACCAGATTTAATACTAATCATGAAACAAAAATGAAGTAAACGAACCAGCATGCTGCCACCATTTCAAGTCAATTAGTTAACACCGTGATTCTGCTACTTTAGACACTCAGAACTGTTCAAGGAGACAATTACACAATCCTTTAATTCTAGAGGCAAGCAGTGCAAGGTTTAACAACAAATTCAGGATCCTATTTGGCTAGACTGTGACTTTGTCACTTGTGAATGAACGTACTGAAGTTTAATTTTGAAGCTAACATACAAATTACAATTATGACACAGATTACCTCCTTCCTAATTAACATGAAACTTAGGCGACCAAATATCTCTGAATACGATACTTTCACATTACTGAAATTCAGAGCAGTTCAATACCGTCCAGCACAGTCCTATTTGATTACTGATTGAAAGTGAAAATAACTACTACATGTTTTATCTCGTTTATGAGTCACTTTTAGACAGATTTACGAAAAACAACCAACAGGAAATTAACTACTACTAGCGTGAACTATTCTATTAACCTAACAGGAAACCAAAAATTCATATGAATCTGATAAGTAGCAGTTTACACAGTCCATTTTGGTCCAATTATACAAAGTAAACACAAATCAAAAGTAAAGCTAAACAAGTACACATCATCTATTAACTATTCTACTAAGACAGCTTGAACACATAAATTTCCGGAAGCAAATGGATTATATATTTTATTGCAGCATTTCGACTTCAAAGATGTACCAATACAAGGTTCAAAGGTGTACCTGGATGTTGAAAATATAAGAAGAATGAGAGGTCAGTAGCAGCAGGTGGATAGACAGCAATGTTAAACAGCAACAACAAAGCAATTTTGGCACCGAAACCGCCTCATAAACCCAGCTATTAACCCAGTGATTAGCACAGCCAATGCACAGCCAATATAACAAGCTCGAACAGATCAGGTTCACTTTGAAACTGACTCAAAAACCTTCAAAACTCGACTATAGAATACCAGTAGGAATTGTACACTATTTTGGATCCTAATCGAGCTGGAGATCCGATGGAAATGCTGGAATTCAACTTAATTGAAGAAAACTCTAATGGAACAGTGTTTTTTATATAGAGCTTTTCTACTGTTTTTTTTTGTATTTTTGGTTTTTGAATTTTGAATCTCCAATTTCAGATCTGTTGAAATTGCAGAGACTATTTTTGGGGGGGATTTTGGGTTTTCAAACTTGTTCCTTAAGGCATTGGCATGCCCTTTTATAGGCAAAATGGGGCAGCCCTCAGATTTTCAGTTTTCTTTTTTTAGTCCCTCATTTATTTTCAGATAAGTCCTCTATTTATTGACCTGCTACTCAAGGAAACACCCTGAGTTTTCTGAAATATTCACTAAGGTCCTATTCTAGAAAGGTCTAAACTATTCTAGTGTGATCTACCATGCTCTACTCAATACCAAATACCTAAACTACCCTTTAATACTTCTAAAATTACTTAACCCAAACCCCTACCTATGATTATCTAGTTAACAATCTTCAACAAACCAAACACACAGCAGGGTGATCAATTGCTGATGAGTTAAACCATCTTAATCAAAGACTTGAAACCAAATTAACTACAAA
>NC_031999.1:8272179-8311104 GCF_001879085.1 Nicotiana attenuata
TTCTTAAGAGATAACATAGAGAAAGGATTGATCTCCATAGAATTATGTGCTACTGATAAACAAATTGTTGACATTTTCACTAAAGCACTGAGTAGAGAAAACTTTGAGAGGAACAGGTTGGAATTAGGGATGATTAAGATCACCTAATAGGTCCAGTTCAGAATGCACAATGAAAAAAAATGATGAAAAAAAATTATTTTTTTTGGCTAGGAATTCTGAACTTGTGTAAATATCTAGATTAATTCTTACTCAGCTTCATACTTTAATTAGTATACTCATGTGACATGTGTTTATATGACTCACTGATCTTTTACAAAATTTTCTCTATTATGGCATTTGAGGCATGTTCAAGAGAGTTCTAAATGAAGAAACTGGTTCATCAGTATGGGCTCATATGAAAGCTCAGGTATGTTTTCTATACTCTACAATATCAGAAAGATTAACGTTTCAATCATGAGCAGAATTCCTATACTTGTCAAATCCCTAGAAAATTCTATCCATTGGCATTGAACCTGTTTCGTCCAACTAGAACTCTAAACCGTAATTTTTGCCTAATATCTAGGAAAGCCAAATTGATCATTAAAATTCTGGAAATTCAGTTTGATTAGACTTCTCTTTGACCCCTGAAAAAGTTGCCGTTACTTATTAAACGTCTAATTCTCTTTAAATACACACCATCTTTCCAGTCTTCATCGTAATTCCTAAACTGTCAAAAAACTCTTCTTCACTTCTAATTGCCATCTTCTCCAAAAATTCCCAAATTCTTTCAAGAAATCGACCATCATGTCTAACCCACAACAAAATCCTAGAACTCCTCCACCACCATCTCCCTCAAATTCATCCTCATCTACTCCCCCCAGTGTATCTCCAAAACCTAGGCTACGAAGGCAGAAAATGCTCGTTCGAAAAACTGTAGCATCTGGGGCTCTGAGGAAGGCTTTAAATGAAAGGTTGAAAGCAAGCCAAGTGAAAGAAAGCCCAGCTCAAAATTCCGACTCCATCTCTGAGTCTGAATCCTTTCAATCTGCGACTGAGGGTGAAGGACATGGGTCTTCCAACTCTAAGAAGACTCAAGAATCCCCTACTGAGGTAAGTTCATCTGGGATTGAAAACATAGAGACTAGGTTTGTTGTGGTTGGTCCCATTAGGGATGTTGAAGTGCCTGAGATACGTAGGAGTGGAGGTAAAAAGAATTTTGAAAAAGAAAAGGAGAGAGAGGGTGCATGTGGTGAAGAGAGGGGAAATGTGAAGGGAGCAGTTCTTGTTATATGTGGGGTTGCACAAGAGAGATTAGAAGAGAGTGGCATGAAGTCAGGGGGAAGCGGTTCTGGGGAAGCTGCTGAGGGGTTGGTTCATCTGAGCAAGCAAAGAGATGAACCTGTTTCATCTACTGAAGAAACCTTGGCTGATCTACTGAAAAAGGTTGGGGCAAGCTATGACCCAAAGAAACGCAGAGCTTCCACAATAAAAGCCCCAACTGTTCCCAAGCCTTCCAAGAAAAGAAAAGCTTCATCTCCAACACCTATTGCATCTTCAGTGCCTAGGGGAAGAGCCACAAGAAGCAGGGTAAAACAGAGTGAAGCTGATCTACAAAAAGCCTTAGAAGAAAGTAAGAAAAAGAAAATGGATAAGGGAAAGGGAAAGATTGCAGAGTCCTCAGAGGTTGTTGAAGAAGAGGAGATGGAACTGGTCCATCAAGAAAGGGGTATAATAGAAGAGGTTCCTACACCCAAGCCTAAAATGCCCAAGACTTCCTCCAAGAAGTCTTCTTCTGCACCTGTGTCTGTTGAACCCACACTGGCCAAGAGGACAAGATCTGCAGTGAAAGCTAAACAAATAAAAGTTTCAGATGATGATGACTGGAGTGGAGAAGGAGAAGAGAATGAATCTGAGAAGCAGCAGGACAGGTTTGCCATGTTTGGCAGAAGGAAAATCTTAAAAGGTAGATTGTTGAAGGACCTGGTGGAACCAGGGATGATGAGACTGGTAGATTCTTTAGCTGCTCAAGGATGGAAGGACATGGTCCTTCAGATGGATGGTAAGCAAGCCAGAAATGAGCTGATTGAATTTATGGCAAATGCTGCTTTTAAGGATGGAGTTGTGAGTAGCCTGGTGAAGGGAGTTCAAGTGCAGTTTGATACAGTAAAACTGGGAGAGATTCTGGACATACCCTCTGAAGGGTTTGATGACTATACTAGGCAAAGGTGGCCATGCCTGGACTCCCTCCCTACTGCCCTTAAAATCACCAAGAGAATCTGTGATTCAGAGGAAGTGAATGAAGCCAGGGCTGTGCAGAAAAGTGAGATGAGGCCTGAGCACAATGTTGTGTTTGAGTTTGTCAACAAGTGCTTATTGCCTAGAAAGGAGCGAAGGCACACTGCTAACTACATGGACCTGGTACTTATGGAGTGCCTGGAGAGAGGAAAGCAAATCAACTGGCGTGCCCTTATTATCAAATTGCTAGATAGGGTCATAAATGGCTCCAAGGCTCATGCTACTCCATATGGCTTCATACTGACTACAGTTCTTGACAGGCTAAATGTGCCTCTGAAGAAATGGGAAATGGCCTCGAGAAAGGAACACTTTGGCATCAAAACTCTTCTTGCCTGTGACTATCCAGTCAATGCCATCCCAGTTGAACCTGGTTCATCTCTGAAGATACCCATCAACAGCAAAGTTAGGACTTTGGTTCAGGAATGTGCAGCTAAGGATGCTAAAATTGCTAGGCTCAAGGCTCGTGTGGTTGAAGTGGAAACTGAGAGGGATGGTCTCAGAATTGAGCTTGCCAAAGAAAAGGAGAAGAATGATGGAATTCTTCAGAACATGTTGAATCTTCTCCAAACTCAACCCTCCAGTTCCTCCAAACCTTAGGATTCCTAGCACTTGTATCCTGACCTTGTCTAGTACCCTAGTGACGCAGATTAGGGATTTTTCTGTTTTTTGCTCATGGTTGAATGTTTTATTTCTTTTTGTGGATTGTTGGTGGCAACATATCTCTATCAATGACAACTACTATTTTCTCTTGTTTAATGCTTATTCTGACCTTGATAGTTTAAATATGTTTGTTGATTACTGATGATTGCACCATGATTGCACTTGTAGTTTCCCCAGTGGCCATGAGTATTTATTAAAATCTGGGATTCACATTGTGTATGCAACTTTTCGAAGATGCCAAAAGGGGGAAGAGATATTGTGCTTTACATATTCTGAAATAAGTGATGTTTATAACCAAATTAACCTGGTCCTTGATGATAAGTGAATTTTCTAAATTTAGTGTTGATGGTTAAGCTGAGTTCTTACAGGTTTCGAATCAGTAAAACACACAGAGGTTGTCATCATCAAAAAGGGGAAATTTGTTGGCCCAAGAACAGGTGAAGTTTTGAAGAATGACAAATGACCTCAGTCATGGACCAGGTCCATCTTGTGCAGCACAGTCATGATCAACCTACACATGTGTGATGCACGAGAAGGAGATAAGTCCTACCGATCAAGCAGCAATATCTCCTGATCTGATCGAAAAGGTTGCATATTGGATAAGGGGAGAAAGTCTCCTTATATGAAGAGAACACAATCTAGGATAAATATAGTGTTGGAGTTTGAGATCTTCAAGGACTCAGCTACGATAGAAGATCAGCAATTGAGTCCCAATCAAACTTTGATTACTAACCTATTAAAAGACAGTGATTGTTCTCTTTTACAGGTGTTGCACAAACGCAGAAGTTAAACTAAATTGAGAGCAAAAGAGCAAGGCGATTTTGCAAGCAATTTATGTGAGATTTGAGTGTGCACTCCTGAAGCTACTTGAACGAGATAGAAGAACCAATTCCATTGTGTCTTTCTTTTATTCTAATTCAATTGTAGTAGGTGGTTTAAAATTGTACCTTTCAGCTTTCATAGAAGCAATTGTATTAGGTACTTAGAGTGTTCAAGTTATATGCTAACTTGAAGTTGTCGCAACAGTTGAGGCTGTGTGCTACAACGGGATTAGAGTTAATCCTTAGGTTTACAAAAAGTTTTGTAAACGCTGTTTTGGCTCTGTGATTTAGTGGAAGTTTGGGAAAATCCTACTGAGTAGTAGGTCGTGGTTTTTTAACTGTTTGAGCCAGGTGTTTTCCACGTAAAAAACTCTGTGTTCTTTATTTTATGTACTTATTATTCCGCAAACAGTAGTAGTTAGTACACCTAGAAGAACCAGGTTCTTCTAGAGCGAAAATTGGGTACCACACAAATCACCCCCCCCCCCCCTCTTGTGTGGTATTGACGTTTAGAACATCAAAAAAACTTGTGCCTAATCCTTTCTGAAAGAACTTCTAAAAGTTCATTTTAAACTGAGCACCACAGTCCGAAATGACGGACAACGGAGTCCCATGCAATCAGACGATTTTATGAATGTATAACTTGGTATAATCTTCTGCTGAATCTGTAGTCTTTACTGGCAAGAAATGTGCTGACTTGGTAACGATTTACAATCATCCAATCAAATCATGCTTTTAAAATGAGCAAGATAATCATATCATAAATTTCATACTACCATCTCCACTCAAAATATGTGTATTCTGTGATAAAACACTAGGCTTTCTGCTGCCCGACTTTCACTTTCTAACATTTCGGACAATTTGGCCACAAGGTCTGTGACGTTCTTTCTCATGTTGGTCCACCAATAAACCTCCTTAAGACCATGATACATATTTGTGGTACCTGAGTAAACAGAATACCTGAAATTCTAGGCTTCTAGCATATCTTCCCTCGTTAAGTCCATCTATGTCTGGAACACACAATCTGTTGTGGTATCTCAAAGTACTATCATCTCCCCCTTATTCAAAAGTCATCGTCTTATACTTGTGAATATCCTCTTTCAACTGCAACACGTAGGGATCATCAAATTGTTTCTCCTTCTCTACGGCTACTAAGGGGGAACAAGTCATATTCTAGACAACAACTCTACTATCTTTGGAGTACGCAAATTGAACTCCTAGCTGGGCTAAGCGCTGAATTTCTTTCACCACAGTTCTCTTATCTACCTCAATGATGAGTTATACTTTCTACACTTGATTATCTTCTTAAGCATTTCCTGAAAACACTTATAGAATTGTTGTGAGCTAAGTCTATACTCCGAAGATTAGAGTCTCATGCGATGACACTACCCTCGTGATACATAACTGGGCATGATTTTTATAGTTCTCTCTCCCTTTTTTTTCTTTAATATATCCCATGCTAACTATGCTGGTTTCAAATCTCCAACTGGACTTACTGCCGATTTTCATATCTCCCCCTTAGAACAAAGGTCTTATACTTGCGAATCCTTCTCTTTTTGTTGGGATCCAAATAACTTTTCTTATCCTTAAAAATTCTTTGCACTTTATGTCAATGAAGACTCACCTTCTGACTTACTTCTGAGCAATTCTTCTTACTAGGAAAAGCCCAAATTATTCACTTAACGGAAAGCTAGTGTATTCATAACTATCGTACACAATCTTAATAATTTAAACTCTGCTTACACTGTCAATCTTGGATAAACCCCTTTTCAATGACTCTTAAAGGCTATTCTTCTGTAGTTTGCTCTCTTACTGCTGGCTGATTTACTTTTTTCCCCACTATCACTGTACTTCAGGTTTAACTTAAACTCTTTGGGTTCTAACATGTGTTCGGTATTTCAAACTGTCATCCACTCTCTAGGATTAACCTGGCTAAGTGAAATCTTACCTCTACTAGCCATGTTGAGCTAATTCACAGTATCTACTCAAAACTTACTTACTATTCTGTTACTAACCACCTGCTAGCGTCATGTGTTCATGATCTGCTTTGAAAAACTAAAGTGAAGCATAAGATTATTTCTAACTTCCCTCATCATCCGACCCTATTGTGAGGCCGTATACTATCTTTTTTTTTTGAACTATGTACATATATCACACTTAGGGAAAGTTCATATATCTTAAACGAAATTGGAATATCTAACCCCCCAAACTTTCTATATACTTCAAAATCACTTCAGACTATAAAACATCGGCCTAAACACATATTCACATCATTTGAAGGGGAACTGTCATACCTTTTATCTCACAATAATAGCCCCTTCTTATAGTAACTTACTAATGTGGCACTTCTAGTTCTGATTTGTATAAATCTAAACAACTTAAAATCATTCCCTAAAATTCAATGTTGCCTGCTCTTGGTTCTCATTTCGTACATCATATTATTCTTAGCTATATTTCCCTTAGGCTCTTTTCTGTCCAAAACTATAGTGATCAATTCTATGCCCCCTGCGGTTGAATTCTTAACCTGATACACCGTGGGGTGTGACATACGGATACACTGCCATACATATCTGATAAATCACTTTATGCACCATCCAGTGAGTCTTGGGTCTTAATCCCTAAAACATGCGAAGATTTTGCACTGTTACTTACATTTTCTTTGAGCATCCATATGCATCACTGTATACTCACAAGTCTCCAAAAATTTTGATACATTGTAAATTGGAGATCTGGTAACTGAATTAAAAAAATAACTGGCTTACTGAATAACCATAAACCTGCTAACTGAAAGACTGTATAACTGGTAACTGAGTAAAACTAATGACCATAAAACGTAATAACTGCTTTTGTACTTTCTGATAAGGTTATGCTCTAATCTATTACATCCACTTTTAACATCATCTCATGTCTCATTTGTTACCAACCTATACTCCATAATTATACCCCAATGGGCAATTATTCTCTCTTGGACATTAAGTTTCTCCTGCGCGTCGCTTGGGCATCCAATACGTTTGGAATTCGATAGGAAGAGAAGGTTAACTATTGCTCTAAGATCTATGGCACGATCTAGAGTAGAAAGAAGTGAGACAATCCTGAATGTCTTGGTAGTTAACCATTTACATGAGTGGCCGGCACACACATATAAAGGAAACTCCACTAGACACGACTTCATAGACTCCCTAGGACACTTGAACCTAGTGCTCTGATACCAAGCTTTGTCACGCCCCGAACCTGGGCCTGGACGTAACACGGCACTCGGTGCTTAACTACATGGAACCGAGCGAACCAACTGGCTGGCTGAATCAACATGTGGTATCATAACATACTGAATGCGGAAGATAAACTAACACATGCTGATATACTGAAAGTCTGGATGATATAAATCAAAGTGCGGAAATACTAATACAATTCTGAAACATATTTGTAGCCAACATAGCTTAATATGAAAAGCCTGTGACTCTGTCTAACTGTTACTCTAGTCCATGAAGCCTCTAATTTGTACTGAAAACACTGACTGTCTGAAAATACTGAAGACTGTAGTAATGATAATGCCCCGAAAGAACTGGGGATCACCAAATAGCTGGTACGAGAATCCTAGCGCTCTGAATCATCAACCTGTAAATCATTACCTGCATCGTGAGATGCAAGCCCCGGGCAAAAGGGACGTCAGTACATTTGAATTGCACTGGTATGTAAAGCAACTGAAAGAAAGAATTATAAATGCTGAAACTGAAACCAAGCTGATAACTGAGAATTTATAATTGATAACTGAAATGATAACTATTGAAACTAAAACTGAAATGATAACTGGTAACTGATAACTTAACTGATAACTGATAATAGATAACTGAACTGTTAACTGGTGACTGAAATGATAACTAATAATTGAACTGAACAAAGGAAGTAAGGATATGAATACTCCCTCTTCTGAATGATGAACAACTTGTTTATCTGAATAAATAAACTGCGGCCTCATGCCCAATATATATATATATATATATATATGTGTGTGTGTGTGTGTGTGTGTGTGTGTGTGTGTGTGTGTGCGCACAACTGGGCCTCGGGCCTAAGTATACGTATACATAACTGTGACCTCAGGTCCAAAATACATAAAGCATAAACTGCGGCCTCAGACCCAAAGATGCATAAAGCATAAACTGCGGCCTCAGGCCCAAAGATGCATAAAGCATAAACTGCAGCCTCAGGCCCAAATATAGGTGTTCAACATTCAGGAACTGAGAATCAAACCGCAATACATGATAATGAAATACTGAATCACACTGAGTTACATGATACTGGAATATTGGATCACACTGAGTTACATAATACTGGAATACTGTATCACACTGAGTTACATGATACTGGAATACTAGATCACACTGAGTTACATAATACTGGAATACTGGATCACACTGAGTTACATAATACTGGAATACTGAATGGGACTAGACTGAGACATGTATTCTTGAACTGATTATGAACACTGAAACTTCAACTGTTTATGGCATACTAAGTAATCTATACTAAGACTCGGGGGCATCAAACCCAAGTCTATATTGAATACGCACTGAGCTCACAACGTTCAGAATGAAAGTGGTGAACGAGTTATGAAGCTAGAGAATAGAAGTTCTGCAACTATCAAGGAACTAGGCTAAACTATATTTATGAGGCAATTAGTAACGTCGTAAAGGAAACGTAGTGTAGGGAGAATCATTAACATTCCCAAACATAGAGAGTTAGCCTCACATACCTTAACTTTCTGCTCTTGAGCATAATACAACATTCGCCAACCCTTTCAACTTGAATCTATATCAATACAAGTCAAAGGGATTCCAAATTAGCAACAATAGTCATGTTTTGGTCACTTAGGCATTTTATCAAACACTCGGTGGCATAAAGCTTCATAGCCCTTATTAATGGTGTCTCTACACCCAATAACCCATTCTCTTGCTCCTAGATAAATTCTAAAGTCTCAAATGGTTATAATCAACATTATTCTTTATCACCCATAAGGTAATCAACACCCATAACCAATAATAACCAATCAACAACCCAAACCTATCACTGTTCATGCTTTTCTATCAAACCCATCAACTCATATCTCATGAACTAGAGTCTATAATCATTAATTCAATGATAGAATCAATTAGAGGGTGAAGATATTACCTTTTTGGCGTTCAATCTTGTTGAATTCGAGTTCTAGGGTTTCTTCTCTCAACAATGATGTCCCATTCGAATATCTAATGATATGAAGGGTCTACCCATGTTAATAAGATGTTTGGAAATTGAAATTAACTTAGAATAACCATTAGAACTTACCTTGGGTGGTGGAGGGACCCTTAAGGAGTTAGGTTTTTGAGAGTTTTCCTTTCTAGAGCAAGTTTTTATGTTTTGGGGCTGTGGGGGATGAAATATGGCTAAAAAATGACTTTCCAAGTCGGCAACCGTGTCCCAGTAGGCCTGACCGCGGTCCCGACCGCGGTAAATCGCTGGAGCACTGCCTCACGACCGCGGTCGTGGTCAAACGCGGCCGAACGCAGTGGTTATGCACTATTCTGTAAAACGGGCATAACTTTTTGCACAGAGCTCCGTTTGGGCTCCACAATATATCTTTGGAAAGCTATTTCAAAGGCCTACAATTTTCGTGGTTTGAGTTTTTCCAAATTCCTTACATATTTTAACTAGACCCTGCTGGAAGACGGACCTTCTGTAAACTTAGTCGATTTTGTCGAATCTTATGCACCTCACTTTCCATCTTGATTTTGAAATAACTATTTTCACCCATAATCATCCCGGTAGGACTTCATATGTCCAAAATATAACCTTACTACTCCTTTAACTCATTCATACCTAATCCGAATGTGCGGGGTGTTACACAGGCGTCGTCTTCTTTTACAAGCTTTGCGTGGACATTGGTTGTAACTTCTGCTTCTATGCAGCATCGTGCTTTAGATTAGCGCGTGAGGTTTACTTACCACTTTCCTCAGTGGATGATTATGGTTTCGATCTGGAGAAGACTAGGAATTTTGACTAAGAAATCCCCACAGACAGCGCCAAATTGTTTGACCAAAAGATATTAAAACCTTCTTGATTAAATCAATTAATGAAGAGGAAGAGGTAAATCTTAGTCAAGCATAATAAACTCCAGATCTGTAAATAATTCGGAAAATGTTGAATGAGATAAAATAGGGACTATCAATCTTATTGATGTTTTTCATTTCTTCTCTCACCAATCGATGGAGATTATTGTTTACACAATATTTGAAGGATCATTGATTTGCCTTCTTTTTGCTAAGAGATTACAGAGGAGAGGAAAGACAGAAAAAAGCCCCCCCCCCCCCCCCCCCCAAGGAGAGTTCTTCCCTCCTATATATAGTTATGGAGTCCTTGCTATATTCTTGGATTGATGCATTTTTGTACCACGACCGTTTGCGTCGTTCTCTAAGTATTGTCCTTAATCTTAACACGTACCGTAAGGACGTGGTTTGGAGCGATTTCATGGTATTTTTCACTCTCCTGCCGCTTAGGCGGGATTCCAGTTGGGTCGACCACAGCGGTCAGATTTTGACCAATACAAATTACCCAAAAAAAAAAAAGGAATTCTAAAGTATCTAGAATTTCAAATGTGACTGCCCATTTTCACTAATTTCTCCCTTGCTGAAAATGTGTTCACTCAAATTAAGACTACGTACTATTGTTAATAAAGTTTGGAAAAACTATATACTATCTAGGACGACATACTATGCTGCAATCGGAATTCAATCTAGTAAAGTCAAGTCTAAGGATCTGAGATATGCAAACCTAATTCAATAATATAAGTTGGGCCGCCACGAGCGTTCTACTTTAATTGAGTATCAAATATGGGAAATTCCAACTTAGGAAGGAGTCAATCAATCGTATTATTTTCCTTGCACACCTCTTGAAAAAGTGTGAGAACGGCGTGGGTATAAGCATATATAGACCGTTTTTAACCCCTCCACTATTTCAACAGTTGAATTTTAATTCGAACACAAATGGCCCCTGACTTTACAACTAACAGTCATTGCGCATTGACATTATACAAATGTATAGCACTCTTTATTTTTCTAAGGAAAAAGCAAAGAATGTATTAATGTGGCTTAAATTTAAGGTTGCTCCCTTGGTTTCATCTACTTAAGACTGTAGTAGGTTAGGTTTAATATTTTATCTCGCTCTTTACTTTTATTTTCATTGAAAAATAAAATTCAGCTATCTTAATGAGCTTTTATTTTGAAACATGGAAGTTAGAAACATTCCAGCTTTAAACCATGCATGCATCTGGACTAGACTATGTATAACTGGAGATGCACGCATATGCATTTATTTTATTGAGTTTTTCCATTAAGGTGGACTGCAGAAGAGGTTGGGGCTTTCAGTATTTTTTTAACTGTGCATCTAAGATAACCATGAATTTTGCATTGATCTTTAACCTGAGAACCTGATTTGACCAACCCATTGTTTCTTGTAGGAGTTAATTTCACGAATAAGCTATGAAACTATATTTTATTATATTAAAGTAATTGTACTTTACTCATGTATACGGTTAAAATCGGGAATATCCGAATTTACTATTTGATCGAGGCTAGGAGATTGCATCGAAGGTCGGCCTCGCAACGAATCGGACTGAGGTACGGGGATAAGGCACTGAGTTCGAGGACCGAGGTACCTATCGAAGATCAAGGCCGGTGGCGAACGGGACCAAATGAGACGGACATTGAGCAAAGCACAATAACAGAAAGGCGAGATATCCGTGACTAGCCGAAGATCATGGCGTAAATCTCGGAACAGATCAAATCAAGGGAGGTTATTTAGTTAATCATGGGATTTGCTTCCGTAATTAGAATTGTACCATAACTAGGATTCCTCTGCTATATAAAGAGGGCCCTCATTTTTGTAACCATCTTACATTCACGCATATCAAAGCAATACAACACTTTCTAGCTTATATTCTTGTTCATCAGCTTGTTATATCTTTTACTGTTCTTGCATTAACCTGTTCGAGGGCATCCAAGCTCGAGAGCTTAATTACGTTGTAACACCGGTTTGCTTTATTTTATTGTTAATTCCCAACGTTAATCTTTATATTTATCAATTAATATTAGGTGAAATCATGTATCCTTTGTTGGTATTACTGTGTTCAAAATCAGAAAAGTAAACAAACGTTAGTTCAACAAACAAAACGTAAAATAATTTCGAGCCCACTGAATGCACAGTGTGTCCTTAAGGAATTTAATCCCCTCACTGTTGCCCAAGGTATACGGATTGATTCCTCCCAGGATAGAACGGAATAATTGTTCTGTGATAGCGGCACTTCAAATCACAGAACTTCAGGCGAACTCAACAAACGGAGCAAATCACACTTGACACTAAAGTTTATTTAGAAAATAATGCAACAATGTAGAAAAGAGGGGAAAAGATTTCAGATTTTTCATGTCTGATTTCATGTCTGAAAAATGAGGCCAAGCCTCTAAATTTATAGACAAAGGAAGGGTGATATGGAGAGGTGCAATCTAAAGGTGCCTCTTCCATTTCCCATTCACACCCCTTAATAAAAACGTAACAATCCCCCACATGAATGGGGAATGGTCATATGAGGAAAAACATGCATGAAAATACTGTGTGATTCACAAATAAGGATTAATCGCATATGGATAAGTAGGTTTCCTTTTGAACTTTCCGTAGTGAACTTATGTCGGATATACTCGATCAATCGGTAGATTTGATATCTTTGAACCGTCGAACTTTGGTGTATACCTAGACAACCATAAGTCACACAATTAACCCTTAACCATCTTTAACACCGTCTGGTTTCATGAGTGCTTAGACAATGGGCATTTACTTTCATTCCCTTTAAAGCGGCTTACACTTAACACTCACATAGGTGATTTCTAAACGTGTAATCCTATAGACACACTATCTGGTCATATCCTGCCAGACTTAGAAAATCATTAAAAAGCTTTAAGCTTTATTGACTCATCAAAAAGCCTTAATGCTTTACCTTGATTTCTGAACATTGTCTTCATCACGAGAATGGGTTGAGTTATTTGACAATGTTGAACCGTCATTCATAACTTTGTTTGATCTCTTTGAACTTAGCTCTTGGGATCTCCAGTCTGCTAGGTAGAGTTACCGCCATGATGACTTGTCCTAGGCCTTAGCCCCATTCCCTTCAATGATATTTCAACTGCCTCTCTAGATAGGCCTTTTGTAAGTGGATCCGACATGTTATCTCTTGACTTTACGTAGTCAATCGTGATAACACCACTAGAGAGTAGTTGTCTAACGGTATTGTATCTCCGTCGAATGTGACGAGATTTTCCGTTATACATAACGCTCCTTGCCCTGCCTATTACCGCTTGACTATCACAATGTATACACATAGGTGCCAAAGGTTTGGGCCAAAATGGAATATCTTCCAAGAAATTTCGGAGTCATTCAGCTTCTTCACTGTAAAGCGTTCAATACACATTTGTTTGGATGATTTCCAAGACATCGCTCTTCCACCGACTGTTTAGAATCGGTTGAATCGGTGATCTAATTTGCATCACTATACCCCTCTATTATTGCGGGAAACTTATTGTAGTGCAAAGCATAATTTGGAGTATATTTCAAATACTTCAAAACTCGTTTCATTGTCATGAAAGTTCAATGCAAACTTTCTTATATCGTAGACTAATACGTATCGACTTTCGATTGCATATCAGATTATTGACTACACTTAATGTATCAATCGTATATTATAAAAATAGCTGGAATGATTGGCATCAGTTGTGGCCACAACCTTTTAATATAAAATACATTTCGCAATCACTCCGCCATTTTCAAGCATTTGTATGCTATTTATTCATACGTCTATATGATATGCAAATTATAGCACCTTCATTCATGAAACAAATCCAATTTGCAGTAGATTTTGATCATGTTCATCGGTTGGTTCACCTCATTAAAGATCAACGTATTAATACATTTGTTCATTAATGATCATGTTCATACAAAAACGTACAAACGTATCTTTCAATGAAAAGTCACAACTTTCAAAGTGACATCATTTCATAAAAGAACTAAACAATATAAATTTTCAATAAAAAAAATGATCTTTCGAGAAAGGCACGTGACCAACTTCCGAATTAGTAGTTTCATCAACTAGTCTTCATTAAGACTAAACAGCTGATGAATTTACCAACTACTATATCAATGGGGTTCAAAAAATTATATCATTTAGATATTACGTCTAACATTGGCTTTTGTCATGCATAAGCTAAAAGCCCCCACATTTTAAATATTTCATCAATATATCATCTATATATAATCAAATAATGACTATATGACTTGAAGTATTCTTCATGTAAACACATTTGTTTACACTCATTAATTTTTGAAAGCATTTGACAATATTATTTGGTCAAATCTCGCATGTCATTGTTTGGGTGCTTGTCTTAGTCTGTAAAGTGACTTAACAAGTCGACACACCTTCTTTTCTTTTCCGAGAACCACGAACCCTTCAGGTTGCTCCATATAAATTTCTTCCTCCAAATATCCATTTAAAAAGGTTGACTTTACGTCCATTTGATGGATTTCAAGGCCATACACGGCGGCTAACGCTATTACCATCCGAATAGATGTAATTCTCGTTACCAGTGAGCATGTGTCAAAGTAATCAAGACATTCTCGTTGTCTTAATCCTTAATCAATCTTGCCTTATATTTGTCAATAGTACCATCTCTTGAAAACCCATTTGGAACCCAAAGGTTTATTTCCTGGAGGAAGATCAACCAATTCCCTAGTATGATTACTTAATATGGATTCTATCTCACTATTGACTACCTCTTTCTAACATTTCTTCTTTAAATGTTTGAGGCTCATTTTCTAACAAGAATGTCAGAAAATCTGGTCCAAAGGAAGTAGTTGTCTTTTGACATTTACTACGTCTTGGATCACCTCATTAGGTGTACTTTCCTTTTCTTCTTCCCGAGGTCGCTTAGATATTTCACTAGACGACTCACATTTCTTTTATACGGATAAATATTCTCAAAGAATTCAGCATTTTCTGATACGATTACCGTATTAATATGAATATCGGGATTCTCTGATTTATGAATCAGAAAACGATATGCCTTACTATTTGTTGCATATCCTATAAAACCGCAATCAATAATTTCCGGTCCCATCTTTAGCGTTTTGGTTTTAGGAACTTGCACTTAACTAAGCACCCCCACACTTTAAAATATTTAAGTTGCGCTTTATTCCATTCCATTTCTCATAGTAAGAATAACTTTCCCCCCATCAAGTTCTGGGGTAAATCAGAACTTATCAACAAGACATTCATCATCTCCTTTAACGTTCTATTCTTCCTTTCCGCAATTCCATTAAATTGCGGTGAGTAAAAGGCAGTACTTTGGTGAATGATGTTATATTCCAAACATATTTCTTCTAAAGGAGATTCATATTTGATGCCCCTATTACTTTGTAGAGCCAACCACAAGAACTGTTGTTTATGTCACGACAAAGCCAGAATAAATGGTGAAGTTTTTAATCTTCAAACCAATCTGACACAATCAGAATTAATAAACGGTGAAGTTTTTAATCTTCAGACTGAATGATATCTGATATAACCAGATCTAATAGACGGTGAAGTTTTTAATCTTCAAACCGATATATGTGACACAATCAAATTTAATAAACGGTGAAGTTTTTAATCTTCAAACCGAATAATAAATTCGAGTAGAGAATTACTAAGATTTTAATCTCCAAAACGAGTATAAAGTCACTTAGACTTTAATTTCCGGCAAATGAGTAGAAAGTCACGAAGACTTTAATCTCAACGAACGTGTACAAAATCACGCAGATTTTGATCTCGAAGCCGGAGTAAAAAATCACGAAGATTTTAGTCTCCAAAATCGGGGTTATAAAATCACAAGAATTTTAATTCCATTTCCAAATGGTTTTCCAACTAAACCATTGTAACACTCAAATATTTCAAGAGTTTGATATATTTTCTTATCAAAACAAACATATGTAATTTCTTTACATATATTATATTCATGATATTAAAAATACTTTAAGTATTAGTGTAAGCCTCATACTTACAGTGGAGGTCAATCTTCATTTGTTTTCACGATAAGTGATGTAAATGAAAATAAAGTCACTGGACAAAATTTGTTTGAAAGCCACGAATCCAATTGAAACGATCAGTTCAAAAAATCCCATTGGCATCACACCAATTCAATTTCATTAGGTGTGTTGTTCTTGTCTTTTGTCCTTTAGGCTACCATATTATATATCAGAAATAAGTCCTCAACCGAAAAGTATAAGCGCTCCTTGAACGATCTATAAATTACGCCGTAAAAGTCGTTTCCTTTGACGTCTTTTTGATTGGATACTTTGGTATACATGAATCCTTCTTTCAAAATTCTTGATACCAACTATCACGGGTTACCACTCTTAATCACGAAAACCAAGTCCCTATTATCTGCGGTAATTACATTCGCTCAGTTCTTGCATGCGTTTTTTCAGATGATGTTGGAATCTGAATCCGAGTAATTCAAAAACAATTTTCTTCTGTCGACCATCGTAATAGATATTCCATTAAATTCCTTAAGATTGTTAGTATTACTGTGTTCAAAATCAGAAAAGTAAACAAACGTTAGTTCAACAAACAAAACGTAAAATAATTCCAAGCCCACTGAATGCACAGTGTGTCCTTAAGGAATTTAATCCCCTCACTGTTGCCCAAGGTATACGGATTAGTTCCTCCCAGGATAGAACGGAATAACTATTCTGTGATAGCGGCACTTTAAATCACAGAACTTCAGCGAACTCAACAAACGGAGCAAATCACACTTGACACTTATGTTTATTTAGAAAATAATGCAACAATGTAGAAAAGAGGGGAAAAGATTTCAGATTTTTCATGTCTGATTTCATGTCTGAAAAATGAGGCCAAGCCTCTAAATTTATAGACAAAGGAAGGGTGATATGGAGAGGTGCAATCTAAAGGTTCCTCTTCCATTTCCCATTCACACCCCTTAATAAAAACGCAACATCCTTAAAACCACATTATAAGTTTAACTGTTATCCAATTTTTAGGGTAAACAGTTTAGCGCCCACCGTGGGGCTAAGGATAATAGTGATTGCCCAGTATATCCTCATAACACACATTGCTTTATGTGTCAAACTCTCAAGCAGCCTCTACTCACACTGACATCGACCTTGGTCTTCATAGCGAGAACAAGAACATAGTCGCCCCGAGAAACTGAGTACCTCCGGTCAATCCCGACGGACCACCGGCCATAGATCCAGTCGATGTCAATTCTCGTGTTGTCATTCATGGAAATTTAGGGGCCGACCCTGAAAATAGTGTCACGGAGACGCCTGGGTGGCCGATCAGAATGCCCAGAGCAGTGAAAAAAGCGGGATTAGCCTTCGAATGATATTTGAAACGTTGAGACTCAGCAAACTGCGATAGCGCAGCTCCAAAATCAGAATCTAGCACCAAGTAGAATTGAGCTCGATACATCACAGGAAGTTATTCACAGGGCCGAACTTGTACCGGAGAAATCGAACGATAATGGATCGGGAACTGACCCCTCCATCATGAGGATGCTTGAGGAGCTCACTAAACGTATCGAATCGGGAGAAAAGAAAATCGAGGCTAATGAAAAGAAGGTAGAAACGTACAATTCACGGGTTGACCAAATACCGGGGGCACCCCCGATTCTAAAAGGTTTGGATTCGAAGAAGTTTGTGTAGAAGCCTTTCCTCCAAGTGCGGCTCCGAAGCCCATTCCGAAGAAGTTCCGCATGCCAAAAATTCCCAATGACAATGGAACCACTGATCCTAATGAGCATGGCACTTCTTATACATGCTCAATAAAAGGAAATGACTTAGAAGATGATGAAATTAAATCTGTTCTGTTGAAGAAGTTTGGAGAAACTTTATCGAAGAGGGCGATGATATGGTACCACAATTTGCCGCCCAATTCCATCAATTCCTTCGCCATGCTTGCTGATTCGTTCGTAAAGGCACGCGCCGGAGTAATTAAGGTCGCGACTAGGAAGTCGGACCTCTTCAAAGTGAGACCAAAGGACAATGAAGTGCTAAGGGAATTCGTATCTCGATTCTAGATAGAACGCATGGACCTACCCCCGGTCACCAATGATTGGGTTTTCCAAGCCCTCACTCAAGGTTTGAACGAGTGAAGTTCGATAGCATCACGACAACTAAAGCGGGATTTGATTGAATATCCAGTTGTGACCTAGGCCGATGTACATAATCGATGCCAGTCAAAGATCAGGGTCGAGGATGATCAGTTGGGAGCCCCTTCCGGTTTTGTCTACCCAAATAGATCCGACGGCTGAGTTCAAAGGGACATTGACAGAGAGCCCCGATCAAAAAGAGATCGGTACCAACCATATACCGCAGATCGTAGAAACAACGGACCGGGACGTAATCCAGTTCGAAATGATCAAAGGAATAATCGAGGACAAAAATCCCGACTGATCATGAGTAAGAGTGGCTTCGATAAACATATCCAGCCTAAGGAGGTACCACGGTTATCAGAATACAACTTCAGCGTCGACGCATCGAGTATTGTATCAGCAATTGGATGAACAAGGATACTAGGTGGCCCAGACCCCTACAGAGCGATCCAGCTCAAAGGAACCCTAATCAAATGTGCAAATACCATAGAACCCATGGTTACAGAACTGACTGCAGACAGTTAAGGGAGGAAGTAGCCCGTTTGTTCAACGAGGGTCACCTTCGGGAGTTCCTAAGTGATCGAGCTAAGAATCACTTTAGAGGCATGGATGCAAACAGGAAAAATAAACAGGAGGAACCACAGCACGTGATTCATATGATCGTTGGTGGGGTCGACGTTCCTCAAGGCCCGATATTTAAGCGCACCAAGGTGACAATCACAAGGGAGAAACGTACCCGGGACTACTTACCAGAAGATACCTTGTCTTTCAACGATGAGGATGCAGAAGGGATCGAACAACCTCATAACGACGCGCTGGTAATATCTATCCTTATGAATAAAATTCAAGTTAAACGTGTGTTGATTGATCCAGGTAGCTCGGCAAACATTATTTGATCGAGGGACGTAGAGCAACTCGGCCTCCAGGATCAAATCATGCCTGCAGCTCGAGTACTCAACGGCTTCAACATGGCAAGTGAAACCACCAAAGGGGAAATCATTTTGCCAGTAAATATGGCCGAGACTATCCAAGAAACAAAGTTCCATGTAATCGAAGGTGACATGAGATACAACGCGTTGCTCGGAAGACCTTAGATTCATAATATGAGGGCAGTACCTTCAACGCTTCATCAAGTCTTGAAATTCCCAACATCAGAAGGAATCAAAACGGTGTACGACAAACAACTCGCCGCCAAAGATATGTTTGCAATCGATGAAGTAGTACCAATATCGGCGCTTTTGTCAGCAAAGAAATCGAAGTCAAAGGGAAAACAGGAAGTCAAATAGCAACCATAGGTACCGGCCTCGGCCCCATCGGAGGAGCAGGAGATCTTCGAGGATGAAGATTTTATGATACCTCGAACCTTTTTGACCCCCGATGATTCTGATGCAACGAAGTCAACGGTTGAGGAGCTGGAACAAATCATATTGATCGAGCATCTTCCTTATCAAAAGGTATACGTGGGCACGGGGTTAACCCCCGAGCTTAGGAAAAAACTCGTTCAATTCCTTTTAAATAACATGGATTGTTTTGCTTGGTCCCACCTGGATATGACAGGAATCCCACCGGAGATCACAACACATCGATTGAGCCTGGACCGGTAAAACAAAAGAGAAGGCACCAGTTTGAGGTAAAGCATGCATTCATCAAGGACGAGATAACCAGACTTCTCAAAGTAGGATCCATTTGGGAAATAAAATATCCCGAATGGTTAGCAAACGTAGTTGTAGTTCCCAAGAAGGGGAACAAACTTAGAATGTGCGTAGATTATAAGGATTTAAACAAAGCATGTCCAAAAGACTCTTTTCCTCTACCAAATATCGATCGCATGATCGATTCCACGGCCGGCTACGAGATCCTTAGTTTTCTCGACGCTTACTCCGGGTACAATCAAATTCAGATGAACTTGGAGGATCAAGAAAAGACTTCATTCATTACTAAGTATGGCACCTATTGTTATAATGCAATGTCGTTTGGGCTAAAAATGCTGGTGCTACTTACCAACGCCTAGTGAATTGAATATTTGAAGAACAAATAGGTAAATCAATGGAGGTATATATTGACGATATGCTAGTTAAGTCCCTACGCGCAGAGGACCATTTAACACATTTGCAAGAAACTTTCAACATATTGAGAAAATACAACATGATGCTCAATCCTTAGAAATGTGCATTCGGGGTTGCTTCGGGCAAGTTCCTGGGCTTTATGGTGTCAAATCGGGGGATCGAGATCAACCCCGATAAAATCAAGGCAATCGAAGACATCACGGTCGTGGACAGCATTAAGGCTGTACAAAGACTAACAGGGCGGATAGCCGCCTTAGGCCGATTTATCTCGAGGTCTTCATATCGAAGTCACAGGTTCTTCTCACTGCTCAAAAAGAAGAATAATTTTTCTTGGACCCCGGAATGGCAACAGGCGTTGGAAGAGTTAAAGCGGTATCTTTTGAGCCCACCATTGCTTCATACTTCGAAAGCGAACGAGCAGCTCTACTTATATTTAGCAGTCCTGGAAGTTGCGGTAAGTGGTGTCCTAGTTCAAGAAAAGCAAGGACGCAATTTCTTGTTTACTATGTTAGTCGAACTTTAGGTGAAGCCGAGACCCGGTACCCACACTTAGAAAAATTGGCGCTTGCTCAAATAAGCGCCTCTAGGAAATTAAAACCATATTTTTAGTGCCACCCAATTTGCGTGGTGACCACTTATCCTCTTCGTAATATTCTACACAGGCCCGAACTCTCGGGCCGATTGGCTAAATGGGCCATCAAAATTAGTGGGTATGATATCGAGTATCAACCCCGAATGGCCATCAAGTCTCAAATCTTAGCAGACTTCGTGGACGACTTCATATCGGCCCTCGTACCCGAGGTCGAAAAAGTACTTTTGTTAAAAACGGGTACGTCTTCGGGGGTGTGGACCCGTTACACAAATGGCGCTTCAAATGTGAAGGGGTCCGGGCTAGGCATCATTTTGAAACCGCCCACAGGCAATACAATTAGACAATCTATCAAAACCCCTAAGTTGACTAATAATGAGGCCGAGTATGAGGTCATGATTGCAGGTCTCGAGCTGGCTAAAGGCTTGGGAGCAGAGGTCATCGAGGCCAAGTGTGACTCCCACTTGTGGTTAACCAAGTCAACAGGACCTTCGAGGTTCGAGAAGATCGAATGCAGAGGTACTTGGACAAATTGCAGATAACCCTACACCGGTTTAAAGAATGGACCCTACAGCACGTACCTCAAGACAGAACAGTAAGGCCAATGCCCTTGCAAATTTGGGGTCATCAGTCGAAGACGGAGAAATTAGCTCGAGGACTGTCATACAACTTTCAAAGTCAGTAGTCAAAGAAGGACATGCCGAAATAAACTCCACAAGCCTAACTTGGGATTGGAGGAACAAATATATCGAGTATCTAAAATACGGGAAGCTTCCATCCGATCCTAAGGAATCGAGGACTCTGCGAACAAAGGTTGCACGATTCACATTGGCCGAAGATAGAACATTATACAGAAGGATGTTCAATGGATCGTTGGAAATATGTTTGGGTCCGGGAGACACCGACTACGTCCAACAATGGCAATATGTTTGGGTCCGGGAGACACCGACTACGTCCTACGAGACATTCACGAGAGTACTTGCGGGAACCATTCCGGTGCCGAATCACTGGTTCATAAAGTCATCAAAGCGGGGTACTATTGGGCCAATATGGAAAAAGATACGAAGGAGTTCGTTCGAAGATACGACAAATGCCAAAAACATGCACCGATGATCCACCATGCAGGGGAGCAACTTTATTCAGTCCTATACCCATGGCCGTTCATGAAATGGGGAATGATATCGTCGGACCTCTGCCATCGGCCCCAGTTAAAGCTACATTCATTTTATTTATGATTGAATATTTCTCTAATTGTGTTGAAGCACGGGCTTTCAAGGAAGTCAGAGAAAAAGAAGTCATAGACTTCATTTGGGATCACACATATGCCGATTCGGGATACCCGCCGAGATCGTATGCGACAATGGAAAACAATTCATCGACTGCAAAACAACAAAGTTCCTCGAATATCACAAGATAAAAAGGATCTTGTCGACGCCATATCATCCTAGTGGGAACGGATAGGCCGAATCGACAAACAAGACCATCATTCAAAATCTAAAGAAAAGGTTGAACGACGCTAAGGTAAAATGGAGAGAAATTTGCCCGAAGTCCTTTGGGCGTATCGAACAACGACAAAATCCAGTACGGGGGCAACACCGTTCTCCTTAGTATATGGAGCCGAAGCTCTGATCCCGGTCAAAGTCGGGGAACCTAGCATCAGGTTTCGATACACAATAGAAGAATCAAATGACGAGGCTATGAATACAAGCCTCGAATTGCTAGATGAAAAATGAGAAGCCGCCCTTGTTCGAATGCCGCCCAAAAATAGCGAATCGAAGGATATTACAATCGAAGAGTCAATCTTCGACACTTTAAATTGGGGACTTAGTTCTGAGAAAAGTCACCATCAACACTCGAGACCCAAACAAGGGAAAGCTCGGTCCAAACTGGGAGGGATCGTATCAGGTCCTCAACATCGTCGGAAAAAGATCTTACAAACTTGGCACGATGAACGGCGGACAATTGCCAAATAATTGGAACATATCACTCCTCAAACGATGTTATTGCTAAGGTATGACCTTCTCCTTTTTCATTTGTATTTTGTACTAACTTGTTGCAGGTGTTCGATCGAAGGCATCGAAGTTCTCTCCAAAAACGAAGTCCATAGGTCTGAAAGCACGCGTTCCACTCTTTTTTCCTTCGATTGGTTTTTATCCCAAATGGGTTCTTCCGGCAACATTTTTAACGATGCAACCATTATTCGTGCTAACTTAGAGCAATTCAACAGTATCCGAGGCTTCTTTACAATAAACCTCGAATACTGGGGGGAATCACCCTCGGATGTTACGTTTTCAAGGAAAATACTTCATGTCAACAGGGTTTCGATAGGTAAATTTTGTAAAGGGCCAAACGGTCAAATGAACCGTGTCCATGTAAATTACTCGAGACCTAATGACAAAACAAGTAAGCATGAATGATCTATCGAAAGAAGTATTTTTTCCTTACCAGATGTTCCATGCCTTAGTGAAATTTCTACTTTACAATTTCATACTTATGATCTATTGCGGAAACTGGCTCGAGTGCCGATCGCAACTAAAGCTCGAACAATCAACCCCGTACTCGGGGACTGCCATCCAAAAATTGACATGCTCGAATTATTAAACTTTAAGATTATAAGACCTTAAAAAGGCAACCCTCGTTTTTATAGGCCATGGCCACCCACTCGGGGATAACGCTTCGAACAAGTTCGAAGTATAATTGAGAAACAAATCCAAAGGGCAAATCTCAAAGTTAAAGGCTACGGCCAAACTAACACGGTTCGGAGACGTCCGAATTCTATAACAAAATAGGCCTTCTAATATTTTCACAAAACCGGTTAAAAGGGCTACCCTCGGCAAAATCACAAAGGGTTTCGATAACATCAACCCTCAAAAACCTTCAGGGGTACCAAATTGTTCAAACTCTCGAACAAGCTTATGCTAAGGCATAACAAAGTAAAGGGTTTCGATAACACTAACCCTCGAAAATCCTAATGGGTACAGATTTATCTTGTGCTAAGGCAGAACAAATTTTTATATGATTAAATTTTTTAAGCTGAAAAGGGAAAAAGCCACTCTTTTGAGGCCATATCGGCCCAATTCAAGAGCCTAAGGGCCATTATATTTTTCGAGAATCCACCCTCACTCAACAAAAACCTAAGGCTTTTTCTACTTCGAGTTCTAGCAAATACTCACTCCATTATAGCGATTATATTAGTCTGACTTCGATCAAGTTGCCTAAGTTTCGGATTCGCAAACAAAATTTTCACAAGGCACGAAGTGAGTCGAAATTCTCGCAAGGTATAAAGTGTATCAAAATTGTCATAAGGTGAAAAGCAAATCGGAATTTCCACAAGGGAAAGGTCGAGATAAGAAAGAAAATGTCTTATATGTATATAAAAATATTTACATGGATCGGTCAGGATCCTACACAAAAAATTCAAAAAAAAAAGGAAAAATCCTAAGTGCCTAATTTTCTTCGGGAGCTGCGTCTTCGTCATCAGAATCCCCTCCACTCTCGGATCCACTCGCACTCCCGGAATCATCATCATCGAACGAGAGCAACGCTTTGGCTTAGGCCTCGAGTACCTTCATGTTCTCGATATCGACAGCTAGGTTAAAGCCACGAGCATGAATCTCCTCAAGAGTCTCTCTTCGAGACTAGTACTTGGCATGCTCGGCAACCCAGTACGATCGAGTCTGAGCCTTATCAGCAACTTCCTTTGCTCGAGCTTGAGCAGCTTCGGCATCAGCTCGGTACACGGCTACGCTCACCTCCATGTCAGCCTTTACTTTTTTCTCCTCAAATACGGCTTTTGCAAATTCGGCAGCCAACCGAGCCTCGAGCTCCTCAATTTTCTTGTCTCGGGCCAAGCTTTCCTCCTTCATGCTTTGTAGTTGACGTTCGGACGATGACAGTTGGGCTCGAGCAGTACCTTTCTCCGAGGCAAGGCGGTCCATGTTTTGCTTCCACCCTAAAGTCTCAGCCTTCATCATGTTGGCCTCCTCACGAAGCTGCTCGATCTTTTCGACCTTCTACTGAACCTGCAGGGTCAAAGTATTAGTCGTCGTTCCCGAATTGATACATCGAGCTTCTAAAAAAATTCATTACCTGCTCAATCAGGTCGGTCTGCTCTTTATCAGCTGTATCCAATTCGGCTCGGAGGTCCTTGATCTCCTCTTCTTTTTGCCCATTGAGAAGTTTGACGGCATTTCTCTCCTCCGTAAGCCTTTTAGATCAACCTCGCACCGGCTCAGCTCTGCCCGAGATTTAGAAAACGCTTCCCGATAAAGTGTCAAGGCCTATGAAGAAAGAAAGGAAACCAGGCAAGAAGGAAGAAATGCAAGCGTAATATTGACGAAGGGAGCTGAGGCTTACCCGGCTTAAGAGTCATTGAGCCTCATCGAAGAGACTCGATGCATCACCCAGGTCGGTAGCATCTTCGACTCCCGTGAATCAACCACGGAAAAGGTCCTCCCCTTCGTGGGTCGTTCCGACGTCGAGGTCTCCATGGCCTAGGCTTCCTGAATTTTCCCCTCGGAAAATGTGGGGAGGGGCGGCGAATCACCAATATCTATTGCCCCAAGAAAGTCACTTGGGGCGTTCTCTTCGTTTCGAAGGGCCTCAGAACCGGCCCCTTCAGGCACATCTGCCGATTGCTCATCACGGCGGGAGGCATCTTTGTCCTCCGATGACTCGGGGACTTTGCTCGGGCCATCTTCCTAGATCTCTTCAGTCCGAGGCTGAACCTATTCAATCATCACTGGCTCAGTGGCCTTCGGGGTCTCGACGCTCCTCTTCGTTCGAGATACTAGCTCGAAGCCAGCATCTCCATCTTCCTCTTCTTCCTCCCTTAGTCTCTGAGCTACAACAGCAGGCAGGACGGCGGTGTCTTTTTTCGACCTGCGAGCCTTGCTCTTGTTGAGATTTGGAGTATCAGAGGGCGAGACCCTTTTTTTTTCTTTTCCTTCGACGGCTTCGGGATCGGTGGCGGAACCTCCTCCTCCCCGGATGGGGGCCTCATGACGGCATCCTTCCCAAGGCCTGTATGAAAGGAAATCAAGTGAGTATAAGAGGGAAACATTTTAAGGCCATCAGATGCGTAAAGAAAAGGCTTACAGTGATTTTTGGCCTCCCATCGGCCCCTTGCTAAATTGCGCCATGAGCGCTCAGCGTACGAGGAGGTCGAAGCTAGGGTACGAACCCAGCTCTCGAGGTTCGAAATCGCACCAGGCATCCAAGCGACCGCTATATCACAGAAAAGGATGTCAACAAGGAGAAGTGAAGGAAACAAAACAGTAAATAAAAGCTAAAGGAAGGATCGAACTTACGCTCCATATTCCACTTCTCTGGAAATGGTATCTTCTCGGTCGGAATTAGGTCGAAAGTTTTCACTGAACGAACCGACCCATCCACCCTCGATCCTTGTCCTTGTCTATGCTCGAGAATAATACCTTGGTGGCCCGACGCTGAAGCTTATCAACTCACCTCGATAAAGACAGGGCCTATACAGCCTGATAAGGTGGTCGAGGGTGAAAGGCGTCCCTTCTCTTTTTCTCGCGAAAAATCGAAATAGAATGACAATCCGCCAAAAGGAAGGGTGGATCTGGCCTAGGGTTATTTGGTATTAGCGGCAGAATTCGATCAACAGGGCCAAGCGTGAAAGGGTAAGTGTAAACACTTAGAAACCCTTTCATGTGGGTAGTGATATCTTCCTCGGGAGTTGGAATCACCACCTCTTTCTTCTCCCAATGGCAGTCTTTCTTGACCTGCTCAAGGTCGCTCTCAGTTATCGAGCACATGTACCTAGACATTGGCTCACACCGGCCAGGGACAAACAAAGTTTTCTCGACTTAGAAGTCAGAAGAAAGATCACACCCCACCTCGGGAACGCATTCCTCAGGGCGCGGCTCCACCAGCGTTTTATCGCCGGCCGACCACGATGAAGAGGCGCCCTCCTTTTGCAAAATAGTTTTGGACGTTCTTGCCATCTCTGCAAATTGGAAGAAGGAAGAAGAGAATGAGCTTTTGTGTTTTGAGGGAAGGTTGATAACGAAACCTAGAGATTATGCAGCATGGAGAAGCTTGAAGGAAGAGAAAAGCTTTGAAGATTAAGGCGGGGATTAAGAGTAAAGTTTGGGAAAAGAGAAGGAAACTACATTTATAGGAAGAAGGTGATTGTTCAAAATCAATATTGGCGGACAGCAACTGGCAAGCATTTAATCCTCGATATGCGAACCGACGGGACGTTTCGGTCACTTCCGTCACTTACGTTATAAAGATGACGTCATGACAGGTCGAGGTGCAAAATCGAAGGCTCAATTCGCTTCTTCTCGTTACACTCCAAGAAACAAGGGGACTATCTGTATACGGTTAAAACCGGGCCTGCCCGATTTTACTATTTGATCGAGGCTAGGGGATTGCATCGAAGGTCGGCCTCGCATGCAATGGATCGGACCGAGGTATGGCGATAAGGCGCTGAGTTCGAGGACCGCGGTACCTATCGAAGATCGAGGCCGGTGGCAATCGAGACCAAATGCGACGGACATCGAGCAAAGCACAATAATAGAAAGGCGAGATATCCGTGACTAGCCGAAGATCATGGCGTAAATCTTGGAACAGAATCAAGGGCGGTTATTTAGTTAATCATGGAATTTGCTTCCGTAATCAGAATTGTACCATAACTAGGATTCCTCTGCTATATAAAGAGGGCCCTAATCATTTTGTAACCATCTTACATTCACACATATCAAAGCAATACAACACTTTCTAGCTTATATTCTTGTTCATCAGCTTGCTATATCTTTTGTTGTTCTTGCGTTAACCTGTTCGAGGGCATCCAAGCTCGAGAGCTTAATTGCGTTGTAACACCGGTTTGCTTTATTTTATTGTCAATTCCCATCGTCAATCTTTATATTTATCAATTAATATTAAGTAAAATCACGTATCCTTAAAACCACATTATAAGTTTAATTGTTATCCAATTTTTAGGGTGAACAACTCACTAATTCTAATCACATAGATTATGCGTAATCATCTTTTATTTTCTGACATGAAATTTACGAGTGGCAATGCACTAAAGTAATAAATTGACGTGTCACAACTATATGCCAACCTCACGGTCATTTGTATATTTTGACTTTTGAACAATTAACGCATGGTTCAGTTACATTAATATGCTAGTTACGTGCAGGCAATCTGGTTTTTCACTGTTTTTTGGCATTGTTGACATTGCACTTGTCGCTCTCATATGCAATGGATATAGCCGAAACGCTTTACAAGTAAGTTCAACCTATCTATACCAGGGGCGGATCTACGTAGTTGACTTGGAATGCCACGCCACCCGATCGCTCGGGTAAAATTGTGTGTTTGTATTGGTATTTTACATTAAAAAAAGTCTATATAAGTAAAGCTTGGCACCGAAGTCACAATTAACTGTACGTGCCATGGTTAAACTGGTAAACCCCCAGCCCCAGGATGCAAGATAGAATCACAACAGATTCCACAGCTTTTCCTTTGTCCGTGTCGTTTCATGTCCCTTTTCTTTGTTTTCGTTATGCTCCTTTTCTGAACTTCTTTTTATTTCTTTCAACTTTCTATTTTCTCTCGTTGTACAAATCCATTCTGTAGTACTTATATTAAATTATACCTTTTTTTCAAAATCTCAAAATTTTGTTTGGCTGTGATTTTAATTATTTTCTCTTTTTACCCATCTAATATTATTCCTTGGTTGCCAAATATTTTTTTGTAATGATTGGCATCAATTCTTTAGTCTAGTTATATGGAGATTAAATGGGTGTATTTGCTATTTTTTTATGTTTTAATCGATCACATAATTCAATAGAATTTGAATTGAGAGAATTATATCAAATTAGACAAAATTTATTTAATTTGTTGATCACAAAAATCTTGTAAATCGAAATAAATTCAAAATTGGATCAAATCAACTGAGCGGAATTAATTCAAAACAGATCGAACCAGCTAAATGTGCACCCTAATTCAATCTCCTTCATTAATGTTAAGTTTGCATTAAAAATCATGCCACCCGCAATTATCAAATCCTGGATCCGCCTCTGATCTATACGCTCATCTTTTACTTTAATTTTCATTGTCTCCTCTTCCCTCTAAGCTCTAACTAGAAAAGAAACTCTATACCATTAACCACCTAATTCGTCCTTTTTCTATCAGTGGCATTTATCACATAATACTTTTCGTCCTCCGATGTAAAGCCATCGATTCAGCAAAAAATTACCCCGCTTGGTGTTTACTAAAAAATCATATCAATTTATCATTGATCAATTGCTAAAGTTGAGGTGAAAATGTATAGTTAACTAGTGATAAATGTGCACATAACAACACGTGCCATGCATCATTGGGCTAGTATAAACACCTACAGCAAAGTAAGATTTTTTTCAAATAAACTTATATCCAAAAAAAAGAAAACGGATGTTTTTTTCTTCACCCTGCAGATAATCAGATAGCTGCAAATATGTTCCATTACGATAATTGCGGATCAAAAAGTAACATAGGAATAGTTTATTTTTTCTTTTGAGATTCTTCCTCCCAGCATATCCACAGACCAAAGTCTTTCAAAGAGAACTACCTCCAAAACCTATTTCACAAAGAAATAGGATAGGGATCTGATTGACAACACAAGTGGCATATATATTATCATTCTTATCTTCTTCTGTTATGCTTATCTGGATGATATGTCAACTTAAGTCGGCAAATCCCATTGCATTCTTTTTAGTATCTAAGCCAAGGAATAAACTCTAAGTGGTACTTTAGAGTTTGGACCACATTACAAGCACCAAATCGGTGTGCGGAGATTGAAATAGAAACCAAGCTAAATATGGTCCACTTACTAGCCAATGATGTATGCGAAAAAGTTTCAAGAGGAACTCAACTTAGGCCAATGACCCTTAGCCCAAAGGAAAGACTAGATTACCTCTCCCCCACTAAAGGCGGAAGGATTTCAACTTTACGGATTTTTAATTTTAAAATGATGATTTCAAATGTTAGAATTGGATTCTAAAAAGTTAATGTGTACATATTTAATAAAGTTTTTAATACAAATATATTATTTGAATAAAAACTACTAGATTCAAGGTTGAATCTATATCTGGGTTTCTACCTCCACCCTTGCCCCCTCCCCCACACACACCCTGCAGAACACCCACAGAAAATAAAAATAAAGAAGGCCAGATATAATGATTTTCACTCCCTCCGGTCCATAATAAGTGACCAATTTATCTTGGGCATACGGGCTGCTTATCGGCAGATTGGGCAGTTATTTACTCTTAACGGTTTGGCTTATCGGTTATCCGCTTTTAAATGTATTAATCTGCTAGCCACCCGATAAGATATCGGGCGGATTGGTATCGGTTTAGCTCTTATCGGGCGATTTATCGGCCTAATTCAATCTATACTGATTTTCTTGCACCAACACTTTGTGGTTAGCAAAGGAGACACATCATGGAAAGAAGACCGGTACATGGCATCTTTGCCATCCAGAGAAAAGCGGGGATACTGGTTTAGCGCGTTCCTTGCAGTTCGAAGAATGTCTGAACTGTTGACACAAGACATTCTATGCTGCCCATATTCGTTTCAGCTTTTTACTCTTCTTGCCATTTTCTCCCCCATGTCCAATTGGAGCAACATCTCCTCCAAGGTTGTCGGGTTATCCCTTTCGTTCAGCTTTAGATCAGTAGTAGCAGTGACCATCATGTAAGTAGATGAGAGAGCGCGGGCAGAGGCTGCAGTTTGATGGTTGAGAGTCAGACGTTGAGATAATTATACTGGAAGAGTGGAAGACTGAAGTGGAAGGGTTTTTGATATTTAATATATATATATATATATATATATATATATATATATATATAACGGGTTAACGAATTATCCGTTAAGAAAACTAAATAATCCGCCCCCAAACCGATAAGCCGTTATAGAAAAAATTTCAATCCGTTCCCCGTACGTTAAACCGTTAACCCGATACCAATAAGCCATTAAGCTTCGATTTCGGTTTCGGTTCGATTTTCGATTTCGGTTCAATTTTAAACACCCCTAGGCACACCCATTAAGGAAATACTAAATTCTAGACAAAAATAGTTAGTATGACTAAACTAACCTTAATTAAATGTTGCAGCATAATTAATGTGAGGAGTAAAAGGCTTTTTAGGGATACGTATATAAGGGTAATTTTGGAGAAACAAATTGAATTTTTTATTGATTATGTAAATGGACACTTATTTTGGACCAAAATAAAAAGGCAAATTGGTCACTTATTGTGGACCGAAAGGAGTACCATATAAGAACGTTTCAACCATTTTTCTAGACACACTTGCGATATCACATGTTCATTTTTGGTATTGAACATATAGGTCACGAGTTTGAGTCATGAAATCAATCATTGATGTCTGTATCAGGGTAGAATATCAACATCACATCTCCTTGGGGTACGTTGTTTCCCAGACCCTACGTGAATACAAGATGCTTCGTGCATCAGGCTATCCTGCAACTTGGGATAAAAATAGACACTACTGACTAATCAGCTAAAAAGTCTAGACCTCTTCATTGGAAAACCTAGACATAGATAACCTTGAAGCAGGACAATATAGAAATGATTATAGCCTTAAATAACTTATGTTATTTATAGAGCAAGTGATAAGAATTAAGCTTTATAGCAGGGTAAGGGAAATAGATTAATGAATCAAGACATGGTCGTTTAAGCTTCAGCTGCAGAAGCTTTGCCCTGCTGTTAATATCATGAAACTTTTAGACTCGGTTTATATTTTCTTTGAATCACATCCCCAAGCAGCTTAATAATTTAAACTTCTCTACCAGGTTAATCTTTTCTTTGAATATTATTGCAGCTTAATAACGGTGCTAGAATAGACAGATAAATAAATACCGGATGTATTCAGACCGGTTTGGATGCAACTCGACTATTTCACTAGGTATACATTACCTAACACCAACATAAGTACCAGGTTTCTGTGCTGTCAAGGCTTAGGTTGACAGAGAGAGAGAGAACAAGTAATCTTTATCTCATGGCGAACTAGGCTTTCTGCTGTTCATATATAATGTCCACAACATGCCAGGATAGGAACCCCAACATGAGGACACCCACATAGATACTCCACCTTCAGAAGAAAATACTAGACAAAGTTGGCAAAGATTCTCTCTCATCTTTTTCCTATTTTTATTACCATCATTGCCAAATTTTTGGACCCTACCACTCCACAACTTTGTATCAATCACATTCAATGTAGTACAACTCTGCCACCACTCACGCCAACATCTACATTCTGTTCAAAAGCTTCTCATTCACTCGTTCTCTCATACAGGAAAGAAGTTTTTGTAGTTGGGTTCCATCTTTATAATACTTGTCACCTACTTGATATGAAAGTTTTTAACCCAACACAAGGAATAACCAGGGGAAATTATGAAAACAAATTCAGCATCCCGGCATGATACTTGGATATAGGGTAAAAATCTCTGCCCCTAGAAACCACCTGGTTCTTGATAGTATAACAAAAGTAAACTAAAAGCTTCAGGTAATCAGGTCCTCTAAATGACCAGACCTTTTGCCATGTGTCAACTCCTGAAACTCGCTTGTATGATTTCTAACTCTTAATCATATGCTGCAACGGAAAGGTCTGCGTACATTCTACCCTCCCTAGACCCCATTGGTGGGATTTTACTGGGTTGTTGTTGTTGTATGCTGCAACGGAAAACAAGCATAAAAAAATATACCTATATGCCAGCGAATATTAGATGCAGCAGCCTCGGAAGACAAACCAAACTAAAGGATTATGATAAAGACTAAAAATGGAATCATAGTTGGATTGTCCACCTTGTTTATTTCTTTTTTAAAAGAAAAATCTGCATCTGGTTTATTTTAGTAACTTTAGTTGAAGATAGTTAAAGTTTTATATATCAAAGGAATTCAATAATAGTCATCAAAGTGGGGTTACCTAATTAGAGATAGAACTAGTTGAACAGACAAGAGAGAAATCAATGGGGAATCTAGGCTTGACAATGACTCCAGTGAAACATGATCTAAGCATTGTCCCCTAGAATACCAAGCATCAGCTGGAGGGACAGTGAAAATATAGATATGATAAATCACAGTTTTCTGATCTCACCTTCACCTCCTGTGATCTCATTTTTATTCCTTGCCTCTCTGTCTGGAGGTCCTTTAAGAGTCGTTTCGAGTAGTATCTACATAAAGCATCTTTGTACATCCACAAAATTTCAAGCTGACTCTTCAGTGAAAATTGTGGGAGAAGAAAAGGCAACCTCTGCTCAATTACAATAGCGATCAGAATGATCAGTGCTGTAGATAGCAATCAGGGAACTTCAGTGCTTGATCAAGGAGAATGGTTGAATTTGAGCTTAGGAAGGAACTTGCCTTCAACATCTAAAGAATCTGAGTCACATTTACCTACTTCTGCCAAGGTTTTTTCATGTAACTTTTGCAAGCGGAAATTCTACAGTTCACAGGCGTTGGGAGGCCACCAGAATGCTCACAAGAGAGAAAGAGGCGCGGTAAGGCAGTATCAGTCCCAGAGGATGATGACAATGATGACTCTGCCAATCAATAACCCCATGTTCAGATCACTTGGTATGATTCCCCACTCACTTGTGCATAAATCCGGCAGAGATGCAAGTGCAACTGTGGCCACGTTCAGCGAGGCTGGTGCAGGATTTCAGATGACACCGCATACCAATCAAATGAAGGGATCATTTGATCTGAAGTGGCCCGGAAGTTTTCAACTAAACCAGCAACAATCAAAAGACCATGCCTCAAATCTCAATAAGCTTGATCTGAATCTAAAGCTGTAATTATTCTCCTCATTCATATAGCTGCCACCCTAACTAGTTAAGGATTGAGGCATAGTTGCTATTGTTGTTTTATCCGTCCCATATGGAACTCTTTATTTGCCCATCTGTTACAGCTTCAGGCCATCAGTACATGAACTAATTTGATGAACTGTGGACAACAATTTAGACCAAAAGAATCCTATAGTAGTACAGCTCCCTGATATCAGGATTTTTTTCCGGTCCTAGTGTCACAGGATCAACATCAAGAATTTCAAGCTTTTCTCATGTCCAGATATGAAACCAAAAGTGTGATATGTACTAAAGTGTTTTTGTTCCTACAGCACCTGAAACAACTTAACACCACAATCTCCATCAAATATATAGCAGAAGGTTCTCTACTTTGTGTTTATATTTATAATCTTCTCTTTGATTTATGATCTTCAATCTTGATAGTACCATATTTATACTACAAGAAGTTGGACAACTTTTATCTAGAAGTTATAAGAAAAGCAACAACTTTGACGTTTCTTGTCTGATGAAGCTTTGAAGATACAATATATTTGCAAGGGAGTGAAAGAGAGTGCAGGGAACGACACACGCTTGTCTTCCAGCACTATGGGAAGAGGGAACCTTCACAGAAATTCCAATTCCGAGTTACAAAATGTAGGAAGAGAAGGAAATGAATATTTTTACTTTTTTCCTTTGCTTCCATCATTTCTTCTTCTTTGGGATGGTGGTCAACAATGTTCACGATTAAGATGTTACATAGTACACTGTAAATAGATTGAATGGCTTTCAACTCTAGTACTTCAACACGTCAGTTTGACCCATTCTTCACCTTCACATTCCAGATGAATAGAAATCTAAGCCCCTACTAATCAGCAAATGTTAGCAAGCCTTCTAAAATACTTACTTTAAAGTTCTACATGATGTCAGCAAATTATAAACAGAAAGTCACTAGTTGCACCACTCAGAAAGTTTCGTAATTCATTACCACACATGAAAATGAAGTATGGGTGATTCATCTCTAGTTTCATGCCAAATCAACCAAACTAAGGCTTAAAATATTCAGCATCACATCATAACAACAACATACACAGTGAAATCCCACAAGTGAGGTCTGGGGACAGTAGTGTGTACGCAGACCTTATCCCTACTTCATGGAGGTTGAGAGGCTGTTTCTGAAGACCCAAGACTTAATGAAAAATAAAAAGAAACATAATAACAACAGCGATATGATAAGATAACTTAAGCAAAAGAAATAATAAGTAGTAGTATAACTCTACGAACTAGGAAATACCTAAGTTGCTCCGACACAGCAGTTTAGATGCCGCACCTGTGTTGAGACGAGATACAATTTAATTCTCGAAATCAGAACCAAAACTAGGGTAAATTTAAAGAAAATAGCATACCTTATCTAGGAAATCAATCATTTACTTCTCTACAACTTGAGAATAAAAAAGAAATCCACACTTTACCAGCTATACGTAAATATTCCACAAAATTTCTCATAATTTAGAGATATTTTTGTATTTTCATTTTTTTGAGTTATTTTTAGCCGGATCCTCGCACCCATAAAGGATCCTTATCCCTGAATCTTAGAATTTACATCTCGAAGGATCCGACTTCTAGATCCGCACCTGTGTCGGACACCCGCATCCGAGCAACTTAGGGAAATACAAGACTAAATACTAGTGCAACTGGTATGGCAATAAAATACACTTAAATACCCACTAACCCTCTACCCTAATCCTCGATCTCCACACCCTCCTACCAAGGGTCATGTCTTCGGTAAGCTAAAGCTGCTCCATGTCCTTCTAATCACTTCACCCCAATACTTTTTAGTCCTACATTTACCTCTCCTCGGGCCCACCAAGGCCAACCTCTCACAACTCCTCACGGCATCATATGCGGCTCTCCTCTTCACATGCATGTATCATCTTAACCTCACTTGTCGCATCTTGCCTTCATAGGGGGCCACTCTAACCTTGTCTTGAATAACTTTATTCCTAATCTTATCTCTCCTGGTGTGCCGCACATCCATCTCAGCATTCTCATTTTTGCTACTTTCATCTTCTAGACATAGGAGTTCTTAACTAGCCAATCGATCTAACCACACTATAAAACTTATCTCTAAGTCCAGGCGGCACATTCTTATGACCCAAAACACCAGACAACCTCCATTTTACGCACCATACTCCAATATGATGTGTGACATCCTCGTCAATCTCCCCATTACTTTGGATTATTGAGCCAAGGTATTTGAAACTTCCTTTCTTGGGTAGGACTTGAATGTCAAGCTTCACTTCCATGTCCGCTTCATGACTCATGTCATTGAACTTGCATAGGGTCTGTCTCCAAACCTTCAGCCTCACGTTAACACCGCCTCGTATCTTGTCAATCAGTACTATGTTATTTGCAAATAACATGCACCATGACACCTCCCCTTGAATATGACGTGTTAGTACGTCCAGCGTCGACGCGAATAAAAATGGGCTAAGAGCTATCCCTGGTACAACCCCATCACAACTGAAAGTGTTCCGAGTCTCCTCCACAACCCTCATCCAGGTCTTAGTTCCATCACACATGTCCTTAATCACCCTAGTGTATGCAACAGGAACACCGCTAGCCTTCAAACATCTCCAAAGGACCTCCCTTGAGATATTGTCATAAGCTTTCTCTAGGCTAATGAACATCATATGCAAGTCCCTCTTCATATCCCTAAATTGTTCCACCAATCCTGACGAGGTGAATGGCTTCCGTAGTCAAACATCCCCGCATGAATCTAAACTAATTCTCGAAAATAGACACGCTTCTCCTCAGCCTCACTTCCGCCACCCTGTACAACACTTTCATAGTGTGACTTTGCAGCTTGATACCTCTATGGTTGTTGCAATTTTGGATGTCACCCGTGTTCTTCTATAACGGAACCATCGTACTCTACCTCTATCCCGTTGGCATCTTCTTTGTTCTAAAAATAACAGTAAACAACCTGGTAAGCCACTCGAAGCCTGTTATGCCCGGTTATTCTAAAACTTCACCCGGATATCATCTGGGCCGATCGCTCTTCCCCTGCTCATCTCACGCATAGCCCCCTCAACTTCCTCAATCTTCATGCGCCTGCAATACCCATAATTTCGACGACTCTCAAAGTGCTCCAAAATACCCAACACAATGTTTTTGTCCCCCTCTTTGTTCAAGAGTTTGTGGAAGTAGGTCTGCCATTTTCGTCTAATATGTGCCTCCTCCACCAATATCTTACCTTCCTCGTCTTTGATGCACTTCACTTGGTCCGGATCACGTGCCTTCATCTCTCTTAATTTGGCTATATTGTACAGCTTCTTGTCCCCGCCTTTGACCCCAAGTTCTGCATACAAACATCCAAAAGTTGTAGTTTTGACCGCCATGACCGCTAAATTCACCTCTTCTTAGACTTCTTATACCGCTCCCTATTCGTGCTCTTCTCATCCTTGTATATGCTCTCCACAAGCTTCAAATACGCCGCAATCTTGGCCTCCACTTTTCCTTGGACCTCTCAATTCAATCATCAGTCCCCTCTGTGTTCACCTGAGTAACCTTCCGTGACCCCTAGCACCTCTCTAGCAGCTTCCCTAATACAGTTTGTTGTTATGGTCCACATACTACTCGTGTCCGACTACTTCTCCAAGCCCCCATAGCCAGCATCACATCATGAATGTTCTCAATTAAGTGCTTGGAGAGGTTAGCAAAAAGAACATGTGAGTAACTGCAAATACTCTTCTCTAAATCATACGGCCACACATTCTCCAGACATGTCTTCAACACCTTATAGTCATCAAAGGGACAGTCCGGTGCACTAAGCTCCTGCTATGCGGGGTCCGAGGAAGAGCCGGACCACAAGGGTCAACCTTATCCTGCATTTCTGCAAGAGGCTGTTTTCACGGCTCGAACCTGTGATCTCCTGGTCACATATATAAATTTCACATTGTCTAACATAAAAGAGAGAGCACTTTAAATTTACATCTCACTAAAGCACCAAATATTAAGTCAATCTAATGCATTTAGGTACCTGAGTGACATAATCGAAGTTTGATAAATATTATCTCATAGCTCCAACAAATGAAACAGCTTCTCTTTTTTCCAGTTTTGAGCACCTCAAAGTATTTCCTATCGAACATCTTTTCCCTTGTTGGCTACTCGCACTTTCAGTTTAGGTCTTGTGAGCAAGCACTAAACTTTTATGCTCTCAAAACAAAGCATTGGTATTTGGTACCCTATTACGGCCTTGGAGATAGCACAGACAGAAAAGGGGCTAGCATGGGCCCTACAACCTCACCCACCCCCACAAATCTCCAAATTTGTGGTGTTATCAGTGATCCCTTCCGGTCTAAATCTTACATCTAGATCCCTGTGACGACCAGTTAGATAATGAAAGTCAAATATTATCAATTTCAACTAGAATGCAAATTATTGAGTCAATTTTAATGCATCATAATAATAGTACAATTCAAGAATATTATAGTATAACCCATCAACTCGTCAACCCCTAAAGGATTTTGTATTCATATAAGTGGACCCCACGTCCAAATGTTGAAATCTATCACTAGTAAAAGTTCTAATAAGGTAATATTGGGTAATTTCCTTATGGGTGCTATTTTGTTGGTTTACCAGCTTGCTCCTTTATCAGCAACTTCACCAACAACATCCATTTGGTTGCCAGATGTTATGCTAAGGGAAGAACTGTGACGAAAAGAATATGTGGGGTTCCATTTTTGACCAATTCTCAGCACAGGAGTCCCCTTTATCAGGGAAAACATGAATACTATCACCTGTAATCATGGGTGGATGTAGCCCTATATCAACGGGTTCAATTGAACCCATAACTTACGACGCGGAGCACAAATTTATATGCAAAAGTTTACTAAAATCGCAACAAATTGTAGATATGAACCCATAACTTTAAGGATATAATGAGTTCAATACTAAGAACCTTAAAGGTCATAGAGTTTACATTTTGGATTCGCCTCTGCCTGTAATATCTTCCCACTAAAAGTACTGAAATAATTACCAACGTAAAAGCCCCACATGACTACATGAGGTGCACAAGATCATTTGTCAGCCGTTCAGGACACAGTTTAATGATAGAGTCATTGCAGCTTCATATTGAGAGTTTTCAGAGTTAAAATCTTCTATTAGAGGTTCAAGTGAGAAGGTGCTAAGTGCGAAAGAGACGGGGTTAAAATGGAGTATTCTTCGAAAGTCTCGACTTATTCTCACTTCTCTGCCATTACACGCTCACATTTCTCTTATCCTCCAACCACATGCTTGCGCTCTTTGAATGCAGTGAAGATTGCTCCTCAAATCCAGATAACACATTTAAATTGCAGAAAGATCAAAATTCAGATGAAAGACAAAGTGAAAGCACTCTGAGGTACTTATACTAACTTGCTTGACGATGACTAAAAGAATGTAACTGAAGTTCCATAAAAGAGGGGGGGCGGGGGGGGGGAGGGGGG
>NC_031999.1:8311124-8342578 GCF_001879085.1 Nicotiana attenuata
GGGGGGAATGAAAAAGAAGATCTTATACGATAATCTAGGATCATACTACTGCTTACAGGGCACCATAATATTGAGCTTTTGAGTCTTCTGCATTACAATGGGAAGCCTTTCAGCGATGATGCTTGGATCACTATATGCAGCAGAATCAAAAGGGTATCCTTTCTGCAGATATTAAGAAGACTAGTAAGGGAATGCTTACAAATAATTAACTATAACACAACATCACAACTATCCCAACATATAATCTAAGGCATAGTGCTAAAATTGGACACGGCGCATTTTGTAAAAATAATGAATTTTCTAACAATAGGCATACAAGAAGAGAGATTTCATTAACTTAAATGGACCAACTAAAGTTCTCTCCCTCTCTAATTTCTCACCGACAATAAAATTGACATGGAATGTACTTAAAAAGGGAAAGTTCATAATGTCCCTAAAAGGTGCTTTTAGATGTAACTATTTATGTTATAAAAGAAATAGTGTGATATGCCACATAAATATGTTGCTGCAATTAATTTTGAAAGTTTTCGTTCCAGTTGTCAAGTATGTTTTTCTGAAATATTGGTAAAAGGCAGGGGCGGCCTATGGGTAAGACAAATGAAGCCATTGGCTTAGGCTCCCAAAATATTAAGGGCCCAATTTTAAGTACTACTATGTGTCACATATATTTTATGTAATTATTATTAATAAAATATTTTAAAAGTTTTAATTAAATTTATACAGTTGAATGATAAATAACAATAAATTTCTCTCATTTAATCAAATGATGTATTTACCTTCGTTATCAAATCTAATTTTTTTTCCCTAAAAGAGAACTCATGTATTGGCTATTTCTTTTCACCATATTTTATTGATCCATCCATTACAAAGGAAATTTTTGTTTTTTCATCCTTATAAGAGAAATTCCTAAATGTAATGGGGTGCAAGGTTCGAAAGTTGACAGATTACGTGCCCCCTCTACCTTCTTCCACTTAATTAATGACATATTTTCATTTATGACAGTTCCAAACCGTGACGTGCACCTAATCACACATCACGTGTTGTACACTTACCACTAGGTCAAAGTCCTAAGAGTTTGCTTTGTATCTCATTATTATATGGATTCTACAAAAGAAATTTAAGGGCCTTTTAATATGTTTTGGCTTTAGGTCACAAAAACCGTTGAGCCGTCCCTGGTAAAAGGAAGCACAACTTTTGTCCTTGAACCCCTTCGGTTATTAAGGTGTTATGCATGGTAAGGTCATTCTTATTGCGGTTAGGTCTTTTACTATTAGTCTAATAAATTCTCAGTAAATACCAGAGAGGTCTAAAATTGTCTAGCCAATACTTAGTTCCTTACTTTGATAGGCAGCAAAAGTTCTTGGTCTCCAATTTATTAGTTACAATAAGCATTAAGCGCGCGCACACAAGTAGTTGCAATAGTTAGGTATTGAAGATCATTATGAATTTCAGATGTGATATGCATAAGATTTGGAACCCCTCTGAGTTATAGCCAGATCTCCAACTTCACCATGCACCCTTTTCTTCCTACTTGCTTGTCTCTTTCTAAATTCGCCACGTCCCTTTTTACTGCATTTGGATCTGGTTTCTTCTTCTCGCCACAGAAGCAAACTTATTCCACGGGCCTAATGAGTTTTGTGTTTGAACCCTCCTAGCAACCTACACTCTCAGTCTCTGCTCCCTGCCAACTTATCTACCCACCACAATATCCAACTATCGCTGCATCAGAAACTGTTGAGAAATTATGCAACATACAAATCAGCCTATATTAATAGTTGGATGAACCAACATTTCACTGAAATTTAAAGATAAACTGTCATTACTAGTAATTCCCTACATGAGTAAACAACCTATGATGGTCAGAATTTCTAAGGAAAATGTCAGTGAGCTAGCAAAATTCAGAATACCAGACAGGTTGCAGTGTCCACAAGCGTGAAAAGGATAAAAAATTGGGGCGCCCTCATAGATAGATTTATACTGGACACGTGTGTTGTTGTGCATGGAGAGCAGAAAGGGGGGGGGGGGTGTAAACTCACCGAAGACAAGGCCTGAAATGTGGTTTCTCTCCAGCAGCTTTCACGAAGAATAACGGATTTGTTATGCTCCCCAAATAGACAATGCAAACGAGTGTCTCTTAGTCTCATAAGCACTCCATCAACTCTAAGCTGTAGGAACATGTCCAACCATCAACAAGAGATATAAGCTACATGACATTATTTCTGATGCAATGGTTTCGTCAGTAAACAACAGCATTATTTATGTAGAATGTTCAGCAGAGTCACTCACCCAGAAACGCAGCAATAGGAACCAACCACTAGGCATGACTCTCTAGAAACTTAAAAAAGTCAGCCCAAATCTATTAAAACCAACTAATGTTGTGGAAGTTTGAAATAACAACACAGTTTAATAAAAAGCACAATGAGAACATTACCACTTTAACAGTCAAAAATGAGATCCCATTATCGGCCAATTCATCCTCGTATAAGATTATCTGTTCAAATTGAAGTAAATTAACCTTGGTGCTAGAAAGGTGAAAAAGTATCAAGTTGACATGAATGAGACTGCTCAGTTACATGACCCAGAAATCACCAAAATCTGAGTCACCAACCTCATCATAAAAGAGAATAGGTTCTTTAGATGCTAATGCAACCAAATCAATTTTCTCCTTACAGTCTTCCCATGGAATGCAGCTGCTGCCTTCATCAGGTATTGCACTTTCACACTGATCGCACAATAGTAGCAAGAATAAGTAAACATCTATTGAAAGCAAAGGAGCTGTAATTAAAGACATGATTGAGGAAGAAAAATGACAAAAAGGTTTTTATTGGTGACAAATCAAAGATATATTAAGCAATAACACACCAAGATGGTTTCACCAACAACAAAAACATATCCCGTATATTTCCACTCGTGGGGTCTAGGGTAGTGTGTACGCAGACCTTACCTTGTGCGGAGTAAGAATTAAATGAGTGTCTGACTAACAGTTATCGATAGCATAGTAATTTATGTTGAATCATATAACGCATCAACTCATCACAGATCATTGCTAAGTTGTAAAACTGAAATGCAATATCGGAGTCAAAACCAGTGGTGAAAGAACAGAATCAACTGATAATATAGCTTACTAAGCTAAACACATCAAAACTAATTACCAATTGGCTTAACAAATTCTGCAAAAGATAACTTTGAAAGACAAAACCTTCTCAATCTTTAAGAAGTTTTATTCCAAAGGAAAAGGTAGAAACCTCAACATTTCTTTCAACAGTTTCACTTCCACAATAAGGTGTTGTGAAAGTATAGTCGTAGTCGAGCACCACCTCTTGCAAAGGTTTACTGCAGAAACCAAAAAAATAAAAACAAAAGAAAAAGGCAAAAGGAGTTAGAAAAAGAAAGAAAATAGTAAGCAAGTGAACATTATCAGAACACTCACCTTTACCTTAGAAAATGAAAGCAATATGTTTTTCCCTGGTCAATAAAGATTTCTATATCAGCAAAATAGTTAAACAAAGCACCAAGCGTCCATGACATTTCAGTTCCCAATCTCAATGATCTAAGAGATGCTAGACATGTTTGCCAGTTCTGTGATTATTATGAAGTTCTAGACAGGAAATGAAAAACGGCAATTAAGACACTTGACACACACTCTCTCTCTCTCTCCCTCTATCCCTCTCCCTCTCCCTCTCCCTCTCTCGCATGTTTAAGACCATAAGTTTCAAAAGTCTTATAGCCGCACAAACATTACAGAGTATATATATGCTTGGAGAGATTCTTTTATTGTTTCATTTGGTTGTATAGCTAAAGAGAGAAGTATGTTCATTTCCCAAAAGTTATGGAGGTTTGTATCTTCTGCAAGAGAGGCTCCATTTGAGCTTAGGAAGTGCTCATTTGGTGTGATAGTCTCATGTTGTGCAGTTCACTGATTCAGCCAAAGGCCTAAAAGTTGATCCTAGTAGGACCCAATCTTCTCTAGACCGTGGAGTTTTGAAGGTTCTGTAAGTTAGCATCTTTGTCAGGGAGATCCATTCACAATTCAAAAATGAGTCTAATCATCGGTTACTAGAAATGTTCAACATCCAGATAGAAGCCATTACATGTGCTTTTACTAATATAAAATAGCTATCATTAAGTTCTAGAGTTAGCGACAGCCATATTTTCAAGAAGTAATATGTGCCTTTCAATTTGATGCTGACCACAAGGACACAGGAGGCGCTGTTGGATAAAATGGAAGATTGTTGCTTTTCTTTAGGAGCAGAAGTTTTCTGAAGTAGCTTTAAGAATTATCCATTTGTTTAAATTGTTCACTGTTGGTCTGATTGGTGCATGTTCATCAAGCGTGCACTGTGTCAAATCATGAAGCACTCTCGCATTTGAATTGAGAAAAAAAAAACTTAACCGCACAATGTAAATAGAGTGTTCTTATCTTCAAGTGTTAATTTCTGCAGTCAGCACCAACCAGGCTAACCAAACAAAGTCACAACTCTTACCTCCTCAACAATGGAATACAGATAATATATGTTATCTGTAATTGAATACACAAACTTGAAATTGTAGGATTTGAAGAGATGAATAATTAATACATACCAGATATGAAGGAACTACAGGAGAGAACATACAAAACCATTACATTACTGCCAACCTAATGCATGATGCTCCATTGTTCAAGGATACATAACTTGCATGCCTGAGGGTTCTTCACTCCCACAGTCCCAGTTCAAGGTTTTAAAAAAGTTCTGAACCCCTTCCCCCAACCCCCTTTTAGCAACAAATCACAATAAAAGAAAATTTAAAAAAAATAAAAAATAAAAACTGAAAACTCTTGGAACAACTTCAATGCCCTCCTTATTGATAGACATTTTTCAGCTTGAGTGAAACAAAAAATAAACTTTCAACAATCGAATTGCACGAAGTCCCTAAGCAAGTTAACCACCAAAACCAAAGTACAGGTAAATAGCTATCTCTGGTTTTTCATGATCATTCTAAACATTTATGATAGATAGAAAAGTTAACAGAAAAGCTGGAGAAACATATGCAGAATCCTTGATGTAGCATAAGGTTAAAAAAATAGAACAACATAGACCCACCTCCTGAATTTCCATTTTGCAGCTGCTGGAACTTCAACAGGCGGCAATGCCTCATGTTTCCAACCAACTAAAGCATCGAATGCATTGAAAAAAAACTTTGTGCCACTATTCACATGTTTAAGCACCAAACAATTATCTCCAAATACCATCTCCGGCAAGTGAGACGTTTGAAGTTCTTTTTCCCATCTGTGTATATAGATATATATGAGCATTAGCAGTTAGAGAGGAACTAGAACTTTCCAATAAAGAAGATATCAGATGCTTGAAAACAGAGTATCAATGGATCTATGTAAAGGCATAAAAAATCTGCAGCCAATTCTTGCCGTAGCATTACTAATAAGACAGGTCACTTGAATCTCGAAAACATCACCAACTACTACACAAAGTTCATGGAACTCTTGGCAAGGTATTGAAGAAAACAAATGTTCATTAAGATTCCATATAAAATATGATTCAGATGTTTGTTGTGAATGAAAGGTCTAGTACATATTGAAGAAAAGGTGAGTCCTAGAAAGCAAAAATCTTGCTCACTTTCAAGTTTTTCGCTTAGAATTCACGTAACCGTAAATGAGGTTCCTCTTGAATTCTTATTTCATGGTTGCATCTAACTCAAGTCCTACACTTGTACTGCGCCTGGAATTAATTTATCTTTCAATCAATAGTCAATTAGAAAGTCCGCTCAGTGATTTCATAAAGCATACTGGTACCAAATTGGGACAAAGGAGGATATTTGGGACCAAAGGAGTAGGATTATGGTAGGTTGATTTTCTAGCATAATATGGAATAATTGCAGGTCCGTCATAGTTGGCAGATTGATTTATCAATGGTCAGTTAAACCATATTGCCCGGTACCTATGCTGGTGGTACATAGCACATATCCCAGTGGAATAGTCCAGGTGCAGTACAGTTACAACTGTAGACTCTTGACTACTAGTCGAGGTCTACAGTTCAAACTGTAGACTTAGGGATGGCAAGCGGTTGCGGGGCAAACCCGCATAAACCCGCGAAGATCTCAACCCGCCCCGCCCCGCATAGTATTTTCACCCGCGTCCACCCGCCCCCACATAGACCCACGTCCACCCGCCCCGCCCCGCACCACATAAGTTTTTTCTTTTCATTTTGTTTACTTATTTCCTATTTATATTTTGGCTACAATTTTCAATTTAACCAACCAAAAAATTGAAAGTTTTTTTTTTCTCTGAAATTTTACTTAATTTGAATTTTTATGTAATAGTACAGAGATGGTTCAACCGTGTGTACCCCTCTCTTTCCTCAGGTCTTTGTTACGACTTAGGAAGGTTATTGAGCTGCATGACAAGTATATGGCATTTATGACCAACTGTTTTGCAAATAACTCTCTCTTTCACAACGTATATCCAACTGTTGTTGTTGGGGGAGTTATGCTTTTTACCTTGAATAATTGGGATATGCTTTCTGATGTCTAAATTTTGAACTTCTATAGGCTCTGAAAGAGGCATTTGAGGTCTTCTGTAACAAAGTTGTTGAGAAGCAAGTTTTATGGGTCATATGGTGATTAGAGGGAACTCAGAATAAGAAGAAAAATTCTTACACCCGCGTAAAACTGCAACCCGCCCCGCATAAGTTTTTATGAAAAGTATTTCAACCCACCCCGCCCCGCATAGCCTTAACCCCCCCCGCCCCCTACCGTCCCGTTTGCCATCCCTATGTAGACTCTTCATTATACGCAACAGAACAAGCACCAGAATCTCCGATGCTTGCAGAAATCATATAAGCTTAAGAAAGTAGGATATTAGATGTTTATAAGTGTTAATAATACAAGAAACAAGCAAAAATGAATCATTATAAGTCCAGTGAAAGACAAATGAGGGTTAATCGACTTGAAAAGGAGAAAACCGTTGAAGATGAAGAGAATTGAGAATGCAAAGCTTGCGAGACTCGATATCCCAACCGTGAATGCGGAGTCCTCGACGGCCGTCCGGCAGAGGTTCAGCTCCGGCCGCCTTTAGTTCTTTATCGTCACTCTCCCACTCCATTATCGATCGCCCAAAGTCAAAAAGTTTCAATTCTCCGGTCCTCAGGGCGAGTAACTTGGTCTTTATTACTACAAGTTTTGAATTTATATACAGTTTTACACGGAAAGTATAATAATATTGTATTTTAATTTGTTATAACAGATTATTTACTTTATTTTTTTTATTACCTAGTTATAGCTTATTATAAAGAGTTACTGTATACGGCCAAAATCATATGCCTTCGATCTATAGGCTCAAGGGGTCGCCTTAATTCCGAATTCAGGCAAGGTCGACTTCGAGCCCGATGGATCAGACTCGAGCTCGAAGATAGGATGCAAGGCCCGAGGATCGGAGTGCGATGAATACCGAAGCCGAGTACGCTCGACCTCGAAATAATGTCGTTATGGATTTCTAACAGAATGAGCGAGATTCCTGCCACGTCCCCAAGATCATGGCGTAAATCCAGGAATAAAATTGTACGATTCCATACTAGGCGGTTAGACAGCTGTACCAATAATATTCCTTACTGTAAATAGAATTGTACCTTATTTAGAGTTTCCCTATTATAAAAAGGGCATCCCAATCATTTGTAACATCATCTATTCATTGGCAAAGAATATACTATCTTACTTTTCTAGCTCATTGCTCATCAGACTTGTCTTTTCTCTCTACTGTTCTTACTTTATTGTTCTTGGTTTATCTCGAGGTCTAAGCTCGAGGTCAAAACTGCTTGAGTAACACTGGTTTGATTCACTTGTTTCTTTCATTTATACCTCACATTTCTTGATTATTAATTGGTATTGAACTAAATCACATATCTTTAAAATCACAAATCAAATTTAATTGTTACTCGTATTTTTGAGGTAAACAGTTTGGCGCCCACCGTGGGGCTAAAGATAATAGTAATTATTTCTTTACTGATTCTCATTACACACGTTATTTTTACAATTTTTCTTGTCAAGATTTTCTGATTCTCAGGATTAAACATGTCAAACTCGCAAAATACACTTGTTCATGATAGCGAAGGTCTTGGATTTCATTGGGAAAACAACAATGCAGGGGTCGGTGTACCACCAATAAACCCTGGGGAAGTGCCAAATATGGAACCAGTTGACGTTAGTTCGCACATTGCTTTAAATGCAGATTTAGGCGCAGACCCCGGAGGGAGTGTACGCAGAGAAGACCGATTTGGGGGCCAAGGAACACCAGGTATAGGAGATGGGGGAGTCAGTCTCCAAGTGATATTCGAGATGTTGCAAGCTCAGTAGATCGTCATCGCTCAACTCCAAAGTCAGAATAAAACTCCGAGTATAGCTGAACCAGAAAACACTCGACGAGCTGAACCAGTACTAGAGAGGTCGAACGGAAATGACTCGGGGACTGACCCCACCATTATGAGGATGCTCGAAGAGCTCACCAAAAGGATCGAGTCCGAGGAAAAGAAGATTGAGGACAATGATAAGAAGGTGGAGACTTATAACTCCCATGTTGACCAGATACCGGGGGCACCTCCAGTTTTGAAAGGTTTAGATGCAAAAAAGTTCATACAAAAACCATTCCCTCAGAGCGGATCCGATGCCCATCCCTAAAAAGTTCCGCATGCCCGATATACCCAAGTATAACAGGACAACCAACCCTAACGAGCATATTACTTCATATACTTACAGGATTAAAGGAAATGACTTGAACGACGATGAGATCGAATCAGTATTGTTAAAAAAGTTTGGAGAAACATTGTCAAAAGGAGCTATGATTTGGTATCACAACTTGCCTCCTAACTCTATTGAATCGTTTGCTATGTTAGCAGACGCCTTCGTGAAAGCGCACGCCGGGGCTATAAAGGTGGCAACGAAAAAATCGGATGTCTTCAAGATAAAACAAAGGAACGACGAGATACTGAGGGAGTTCGTGTATAGGTTCCAGATGGAGCGAATGGAAATACCACCAGTCTCGGATGGCTGGGCAGTACAAGACTTTACGCAGGGTTTGAATGAAAGGAGCTCGATTGCGTCTCGACAATTAAAACAGAATTTGATCGAGTATCCAGCTGTGACATGGTCGGACGTACATAACCATTACCAATCAAAGATTAGGGTCGAGGACGACCAGTTGGGAGCCCATTCGGGCTCAGTTCATCCTAACAGGTCGACAGCTAAGCCCCGAGGGATACAAACAGGGAATCGAGGTCAAACAAAGAACGATATCAGCCGTATATTGATCGGAGAAACAATGGTTCGGGTCGTAATGCTCCTCGGAATGATCGAAGAAACGATCGAGGTCAAAGCTCTCGGGGACTCGTGAGTAAGAGAGGGTTCGATAAACATACTGATCCCGCGGAGGCACCTCGATTGTCAGAGTATAATTTCAGTGTAGACGCATCAGGGATCGTGTGAGCTATTGGAAGAATCAAAGATACCAGGTGGCCCAGACCTATCCAAACGATCCTTCTCAGAGAAATCCAAACTTGATGTGTAAGTATCATGGAACACATGGCCATAGAACCGAAGACTGCAGGCAGCTAAGGGAGGAGGTAGCTCGGCTGTTCAACGAGGGTCACCTTCGAGAATTTCTCACTGATCGAGCTAAAAACCACTTCAGGGAGAGAGATGTAAGAAAAAATGAGCAGGAAGAACCACAACATGTAATCCACATGATCGTTGGCGGTGTCGACGTCCCGCAAGGACCTGTGTTCAAACGCACTAAGGTATCGATCGCCAGAGAAAAATGGACTCGGAGCTATGTGCCCGAGGACGCCTTATCATTCTGTGACGAGGAAGCGGAAGGCATATCTCAACCGCAGAATGACGCCCTGGTAATTTCTATCCTTTTAAATAAAATTCAAGTTAAACGTGTTCTAGTGGATCCAGGTAGCTTAACAAACACAATTAGATCGAGGGTCATAGAATAACTTGGCCTACAAGATCAGATTGTACTTGTGTCCCGGGTCCTTAATGGCTTCAATATGGCAAGCGAAACAACAAAAGGGGGAAATACTCCTTCCAGTAAACGTAGCCGGAACCATACCGGACACGAAATTCCATGTCATCGAAGGCGACATGAGGTATAATGCACTCCTCAGGAGACCATGGATACACAACATGAGGCAGTACCTTCAACTCTTCACCAAATGATGAAGTTCCCAATAGAGGAGGGAGTAAAAATGGTTTATGGAGAGCAACATGTTGCAAAGGTGATGTTTGCAGTCAAGGAGGTGGTGCCGATACCAGAGCCTTCGACCTCGGATAAATCGAGCACCAAAGATAAGCAAGCGGCTAAATAGCAATCACCGCCCCCAGCCTCGACGGAATCGGAGCAACAGGTAATCGAAGACGAAGAAGAGGATTTCCTTACCCCTCGAACCTTCGTCGTTCCCGAAGAGTCCGATGTAACCAAATCAACTGTCGAGGAACTGGAGCAGGTCATACTGATCAAATACATGCCTGAGAGAAAGGTATACCTAGGAACGGGATTAACCCCCAAACTCAGGAAAAAACTCATTTAATTTTTTATTGATAATATGGATTGCTGTGCTTGGTCCCATTTAGATATGACAGGGATTCCAACGGAAATCACCACACACCGGCTAAGCATCGACCCCAGGTTCAAATCGGTAAAACAAAAAAGGAGGCCCCAGTCTGAGGTGAAACATGCGTTCATAAAGGACGAGGTAACCAAACTTCTTAAAATAGGGTCCATTCGGGAGGTAAAATACCCCGAATGGTTATCCAATGTAGTTGTAGTGCCTAAAAAAGGAAATAAACTTAGGATGTGCGTAGAATACAAGGATTTAAACAAAGCATGTCCGAAAGATTCTTTCCTACTTCCCAACATCGATCGTATGATCGATGCCACGTCCGGCCACGAGATCCTAAATTTTCTCGACGCCTACTCCGAGTACAATCAGATTCAGATGAACCCGAAGGACCAGGAAAAGACTTCGTTTATTACTAAATTTGGAACTTATTGTTACAACGTAATGCCCTTTGGGCTAAAAAATGCGGGAGATACATATCAACGCCTAGTCAACAAAATGTTCGAAGAACAAATAGGTAAAACAATGGAAGTTTACATTGATGATATGTTGGTTAAGTCCCTGCGCGCAGAGGACCATTTGACTCATTTGCAGGAAATATTCAAAATTTTGAGAAAGTACAACATGAAGCTTAACCCGGAGAAATGTGCCTTCGGAATTGGCTCAGGTAAGTTCCTCGGCTTCATGGTATAATCGGGGTATCGAAATTAACCCCGATAAGATCAAGTCCATTGAGGATATCACGTTCATGGATAGTGTGAAGGTCGTGCAAAGGCTAACGGGATAATTGCTGCCTTGGGTCGGTTCATTTCGAGGTGATAAGATCGGAGTCATCGGTTCTTTTCTTTGCTAAAAAAGAAAAAGGATTTTGCATGGACCCGGAATGTCAATAAGCCTTAGAAGAATTAAAGCAATATCTATCGAGCCCGCCTTTGCTTCATACCCCGAAGGTAGATGAAAAACATTACCTATACTTGGTAGTGTCCGAGATAGCGATAAGTGGTGTACTAGTTCAAGAAGAGCAAGGTACGCAATTCCCTATTTATTATGTGAGCCGAACTTTAGGGGATGCTGAAACTAGATACACTCACTTAGAAAAACTAGCACTTGCATTGATAAGCGCATCTAGAAAGTGAAAACCATATTTTCAGTGTCATTCCATATGTGTATTAACAACTTACCCCCTTCGAAATATTTTGCATAAGCCCGAGTTATTGGGTCGGTTGGCCAAATGGGCCGTCAAACTTCGCAGGTACGATATCGAATATCAACCCCGAACGACCATCAAGTCTCAAATCCTAGCTGACGTCGTGGCTGATTTTTCGTCGACCCTCATACCCAAAGTGGAGAAAGAACTCCTGCTAAGTTTGGGTACATCATCGGGGGTATGGACCCTGTTCACGGACAGTGCCTCGAATGTGAAAGGGTCCGGGCTTGGCATTGTCTTAAAGCCACCCGCTGATAACTGTGATTTTAACACGTTTTATGCCCATACTTGCCTATGTTTTATGTATGATTTGCCATAAAATAAACCCAGAATGCTTATAAGTTGCGCTTGATTGCAGGTTTGAGCAACAAGATGACAAAAGTCAAAAATCGGCTCGAAACGGAGTGAAACCTGCTCAAGTGTCAAAGATCATGAAAGCAAGGATATTCAGAACTTGGTGCGGACCGCACCATCATGTCATGCGGCCGCACCATAGGAGTTCAGAGAGTTGGCATTCTCAATTGCAAGCGGCGCGGCCGCACTATAAGCTCACACGGTCCGCACCACAAAAGTCCAGAGACCATCACAAGCCACTCATGCGGCCGCACTACAAGTTCACGCGGTCCGCGCCAGTCATCATGCGGCCGCACTCCATCATTGTGCGGTCCGCGNTCAGCGCTCATTACTACGCGGTCAGCGCTGGTGTCTATGCGGTCGTGCTTCAGTGTTGTGCGGTCCGCGCACATTAGCCTGTGCGGCCGCGCTACTTCTTTGTGCGGTCCGCGTCCCCAGTTCCAGAAGTGAATGATCGAAGGCCAAGAACCCTACGCGGCCGCGCTGCATTTATGCGCGGTCCGCGCCAGCCCCGCAGGGGTATTTTTGTCCGATTTTTCTGGCATAGTATAAATAGAATATTTTATTATTTCTAGGTCAAGTTTTAGACATTAGATAGCAGCAGCACTCGTGAGATTCAAGTTTTAGCCTATTTTGGGCATTTTAATCTTGTTTTAACGTGGATTCGTGTAGATTAACTTCCTAGTTAATTAATATGTTGATTTTATCTACTTCTTCTTTAATTTCTGTTGCTATTATGGCTAGCTAAACCCATTAGCTAGGGTTGTGGCTCAACCCTAGTGTGGGTAATTAATGGTGTGATTGTTTAGTGCTTGAATGATGTTGGGTGTTTGATATTTGGGTTAATTTTATGTTTTCACTTGGATTTGGTGGTTGCAAACACTAAGTCTAGCTTAGTAGGTCTTGACTCTTCTTGAGAAAGAGTGTCTATGACTCCAAAATTAACCCAACAAGGAATTGGGATGGACCCATGAGAATGGTAGTCCCAATTAACGGGTAAGACCTCGAGAGAGTAATTACCCAACTTGAACCCTAAGTTGCTTGGTTTGTTGGCCTGCCCAATTGGTCTCAAGAGAGTCAATTGGGCAAAATCATTCTTTCTACCGAGAGGTGTGAGAGTGAGTGCAATCGTGCAACGGTTATATCATAAGCCCCATAATCATCATTCTCGTGTTAGGAATCTCTACCCGTTAGTTGACCACCTAGGTAAATGCCACGATCCTAGTGCCTTTCTCTATCTTGCATACAACCTAGAATTAATCTCTTAGCATAATTTAGTTATAATTTGTAGTTGTTAAATTATAGTTGATAATCATAAAAGCCCAAAAATTATAGAAGATCAATTAGAAGCAAAAACGCAATTCTAGGCTAAACAAATATCCAACTCCCTTTCTAGCTCCCTGTGGAATTGACCCCAATACCACTGTTGGGTAAAAGTATTAGCGCCCACTCTTCCTAAGGTTGAGTCCGTTGTGACCTAATTACTTTTTGGCGCCGTTGCCGGGGAGCTTACGGTGTTGACTATTTGTGTAGCTAGTTTTGTGTTTTGCTTCTCTTTCCTTCTTTTTACTAATTTTGTTTGTGTTGATCCATCAGGTACACATGGCTCTAAATGGAAATGACCCTCTTGGCAATGCCTTGGCGGGGGAGGAGGTTGAAGATGTTGAGCAAGAAGAGCTTCCGGTACCTCAAGTACCACGGCGAGGTCGAAATGCAAATGCTAATGTACATGACAACAATCCTATTCCAGACCCTCCTCCGCCACTGCCAAGAGCGGTCCCAAGAGTTCTTCCTAATCAAGGGTACGCAAGTGCCATCGTTCCTCCCCGAATCCGGGCGGGGAACTTTCATATCACAAATGTCATGTTGACTTTGCTCGAGCAAAGAGGATATCTTACGGGCGCCTCTGACCAAAATGCATACAAGCACTTGAAGGGGTTCGTAGATACTTGCTGGGGGCAGCAAACAAACAAACGTGCTAGAGGATGTGTTGAGATTGAGGCTTTTCCCGTTTTCTCTTCGGGGCAAAGCGTTGGACTGGTTAGAAAGGTTACCAAATCATTCTATCACCACATGGGATGAATTGGCGGACAAATTTATTGCCAAGTTCTTTTCTCCAAGTCATATGGCGGCTCTTCGGAATGAGATTCTAGCCTTTAAGCAAATGCCAACGGAACCCTTGCATGAGATCTGGGAGCGATATAGAACAATGGTGAAGGAATGCCCTAACAACGACATGACTGAGGCGATGATCCAACAGACGTTCTATAGGGGCATCAACACCACAAATCAATGCATTGTGAACCAATTGGCCGGTGGGAACTTTATGAAACTTTCTTACCAAGAGGCATGTGATGTACTTGATGAAATGGCGGACACCTCTTCGGCATGGCAAAGCCGAGCGAATGTACCCCAAGGTGACCCCATGGTCATCCATTTGCATAAGGAGTTGAGTGATCACGGCCAAGCTATTGCCGAACTTACAACAACAATGAATCAGTTGGCGAAGGCGCAATTGCAACAAGTACAAAACCCGCGCCAAGTCAATGCAATGGAGAATGTTTCTATGCTAAAAAGGAGGCAAAGAGGGCAACAACAACCTCAAGGTAGCGGTGACCAATTTGACAACAACAACGATGGTGGTGGATATTCGAATGAGTGTTTTGATGATCAAAGTGAGGAGTGCCAATATGTCAATAACTACCAAGGAAATAGAGGAAATCAAGGAAATCAACAATGGCGCCCTCAAGGCAATTGGGGCAATCAACAAGGAGGCGGCAATTGGAACGACAACAATCAACAACAGGGTGGCAACAATTGGAACAATGGCAATCAAGGAGGGTGGAATAATGGTGGTAGGGGGCAAGGCTTTCAAAGGCCCCCCATGTTCCAACAACCAAACAATCCACCCCCCTTTCAGTCACAAGGACCTAGTTCTTCTGGAAGTGATATGGGACGGATAGAAATGATGTTCGAGCAGATGATGAAAAAGAACCAAGATTCTGATGCACAATTGGCTTCACATAACACATCTATCCGGAACCTAGAGGTGCAAATAGGACAAATCTCTCAAGCTCTAAATACCCGCCCAAAAGGTGCGCTACCAAGTGATACGGTAGTGAACCCAAAGGGGGGTAATAATCATGTGATGGCGGTTACAACTAGGAGTGGAAGAGGCGGTGATGTGCATGCCTCGGTTGAGAATCAAGTTGTGAATGATGAAGTTGAGTTGCATGATGATGAAGCACCTTTGAATGTTGACAATGTGGTTGAACCAACAGTGATAAATGATGTGCGGATTGATATTGATGATGAGGCCGGGGTAGAGACTCAAGAGACCGTGAACCCGTCTAGGGAACACATCATTGATATACCCGAGCCGGCGGTGCCCAAGGTAAAGGCACCCTTGCCTCGACCACCTCCACCATATCCTCAGCGGTTAGCAAAGAAAAAGAGCGATAATCAGTTCAAGAAATTCATAGACATGATGAAGACCCTTACAATAAATGTCCCTTTAGTGGAGGCACTTGAACAAATGCCTGGGTATGCAAAATTTATGAAGGATTTAGTCACCAAGAAGCGTTCTATGGAGTGTGAAACAATAAAGATGATGCACCAAGTTAGTGCGATTGTGCATTCTATGGCCCCGAAACTTGAGGACCCTGGAGCTTTCACTATTCCTTGCACTATCGGAAGTGCGGACTTTGCTAAGGCCCTATGTGACTTGGGGGCTAGCATTAATCTGATGCCGTACTCAGTCTTCAAGACTTTGGGAATTGGGCAACCTAGGCCAACCTCCATGAGACTTCAAATGGCGGACCGGTCGATGAAGAGGCCTCTAGGTATAATCGATGATGTGCTTGTTCGGGTGGACAAATTCATATTGCCGGCCGACTTTGTCATATTGGATTGCGAAGTGGATTTCGAAGTGCCTATCATTCTTGGAAGACCTTTCCTAGCTACGGGGAAGGCATTGGTTGATGTGGAAGCAGGGGAGTTAACATTCCGCGTGGGAGATGAGAAGGTGGTATTTCATGTGTGCAAATCAATGAGGCAACCCAATAGTACGGAGGTGTGTTCATTTGTGGACATTGTCACGGCGGTGATAGTGGATGACACAAGTGCCTTGATCAATGTTGAAGATCCTCTTGAAGCCGTGCTTCTTAACATGGATGCCAATGATGATGCCGGTAGAGTGGAGTGCGTGAATGCATTGCATGGAATGGGTTCATATTCATATGAGCCTAGGAAACTATCTTTGGATCTTGAAAATCGCAAAACTCCGCCAACCAAGCCATCAATTGAGGAGCCAACGGTGAAACCACTTCCTCCACACCTCAGGTATGAATTCTTGGGCTCTAATTCTACTCTTCCAGTTATTCTTTCCTCTTGCCTTACTAACTTGCAGTTTGAGGCCACTGTGGAGGTTCTCCAAAAGCGAAAAAGGGCAATAGAATGGACTTTGGCAGACATCAGGGGAATAAGCCCCGCATTTTGCATGCATAAGATCATTTTGGAGGAGGATGCACGGCCATCTCTTGAACATCAAGGAGACTCAATGAGGCGATGCAAGAAGTGGTAAAGAAGGAGGTTATCAAGTGGCTTGACGCCGGTGTGGTTTACCCGATCTCGGACAGTTCATGGACCTCTCCGGTCCAATGTGTGCCAAAGAAGGGGTGGAATGACGGTAGTGACCAATGCCAACAATGAGTTGATCCTACTNCTTAACAAAGAAATGCCTATATCACTTCTAAGACTAAATGAAGCTACAATTTCGCTTTGCAAACACACAGGATAAGTTCTAGGCATCAAATGTAAAGCAGAGAATACAGTACAGCTCACACACACATGGCATATGACTCACTCCAGATTGGTTTATCAAGACACTCTCTTTTGAGTGTTCAAGTCAGTTACAAAGATACAAATTTAAGGCACTTTAGCAAGAGTCAACCACTGAGACTGGGCGTTTCACTCTAGTGTTGATTGTGCTCAGGTGTATTAACGCCCAGGGTTTCTCTTTCTATTTCAGCTCGGAGCCCATCAATCCTAACTAAAAAGTAAAAAACAAAAACAAAAACTACCTACACCCGGTTCAAACTAAACCCTTGGAAAAGAACCGTGGCCCAAAGAAAAACCAAGGGGGAGTTACTACACTACCTAAAAATAAAACAAAAAATCTTTTTGGTATTTTCTCTAGACTAACTTCCCTCAAGAAACTGTCTCAAATATCCGTCATCGGGAAGAGTCTTTATATTCTCTTTTTTTTTTGTTCGACTAATGTCCCTCAAGAGACCTGTCGAAAGGTGTCCGTCTTCGGGCCAAGTCGAAGTTAACTACATGACCCAACAATACCAAACAATCAAAAAGAAACAAAACAACATCATACACAGTTATACAATCTTTTTACAACAACAGTCATCCCCCACCCCACACTTCAAAATTTAGCATATCCCCATGTCAACAAATAGAAAGCAGAGTAGGGTAAGGGGACTTCCCTAAAGCTCAATCCTGATCAAAAGACGGTGCTAGGTTCGAGGTGACATGCTCGTCCTAGCGCTCGAAGCCATCCCATAATCTTTTTCTCCGACTTGGCCTGTTGAGTGGCCAAAGTGTCAACTCTGGTGCCCATGTCCGTGACAGAAGTGCGGAGACCAGCCATTTCCTGCTCCAGGGCTGTAAAGGCGGGTACTTCGGCGGGGCTGCGTTTGGGGGAGTTGATAACTGTGATTTTAACACGTTTTATGCCCATACTTGCCTATGCTTTATGTATGATTTGCCATAAAATAAACCCAGAATGCTTATAAGTTGCGCTTGATTGCAGGTTTGAGCAACAAGATGACAAAAGTCAAAAATCGGCTCGAAACGGAGTGAAACCTGCTCAAGTGTCAAAGATCATGAAAGCAAGGATATTCAGAACTTGGTGCGGACCGCACCATCATGTCATGCGGCCGCACCATAGGAGTTCAGAGAGTTGGCATTCTCAATTGCAAGCGGCACGGCCGCACTATAAGCTCACGCGGTCCGCACCACAAAAGTCCAGAGACCATCACAAGCGACTCATGCGGCCGCACTACAAGTTCACGCGGTCCGCGCCAGTCATCATGCGGCCGCACTCCATCATTGTGCGGTCCGCGTCAACATCTTCAGAAGGCAAGTCTCAGAAGTCAAGCAACCCAGTGCGGCCGCGTGCCAACTTCGTGCGGACCGCACGGACTCCGCAGGGGTATTTTTGTCCGGTTTTTCTTAACCTAGTATAAATAGAATATTTGCCATTTTTAGGCAAAGAATGAGATACCAGAGAGCAGCTGCACTCGTGAGACAAAAGTTATAGCCTATTTTGGGCATTTTCATCTTGTTTTAACGTGGATTATTGTAGATTAACATTCTAGTTAATTAATATGTTCATTTTATCTATTTCTTCTTCAATTTCTGTTGTTATTATGGCTAGCTAAACCCATTAGCTAGGGTTGTGGCTCAACCCTAGTGTGGGTAATTAATGGGTGTGATTGTTTAATGCTTGAATGATGTTGGGTGTTTGATATTCGGGTTAATTTTATGTTTTCACTTGGATTTAGTGGTTGCAAACACTAAGTCTAGCTTAGTGGGTCTTGACTCTTCTTGAGAAAGAGTGTCTATGACTCCAAAATTAACCCAACAAGGAATTGGGATGGACCCATGAGAATGGTAGTCCCAATTAACGGGTAAGACCTCGAGAGAGTAATTACCCAACTTGAACCCTAAGTTGCTTGGTTTGTTGGCCTACCCAATTGGTCTCAAGAGAGTCAATTGGGCAAAATCATTCTTTCTACCAAGAGGTGCGAGAGTGAGTGCAATCGTGCAACGGTTATATCAGAAGCCCCATAATCATCATTCTCGTGTTAGGAATCTCTACCCGTTAGTTGACCACCTAGGTAAATGCCACGACCCTAGTGCCTTTCTCTATCTTGCATACAACCTAGAATTAATCTCTTAGCATAATTTAGTTATAATTAGTAGTTGTTAAATTGTAGTTGATAATCATAAAAACCCAAAAATGATAGAAGATCAATTAGAAGCAAACACGCATTTCTAGGCTAAACAAATATCCAACTCCCTTTCTAGCTCCCTGTGGAAATTGACCCCGATACCACTATTGGGTAAAATTATTAGCGCCCACTCTTCCTAAGGTTGAGTCCGCTGGGACCTAATCACCCGCGGGTGGTACCATTAAACAATCTATCAAAACTTCTAGGTTAACTAATAATGAGGCCGAGTATGAGGCCATGATTGCAGGTCTCGAGCTAGCTAAAAGCTTGGGGGCAGAAGTCATCGAAGCCAAGTGCGACTCACTGTTGGTGGTGAACCAAGTAAACAAAATTTTTTAAGTCCGAGAGGATAGGATGCAACAATACTTGGATAAATTACAGGTAACATTGCATAGCTTCAAGGAATGGAATCTAGATCATGTGCCTCGAGAGCAAAATAGTGAGGCTGACTTGCTAATTTAGGATCTTCGGTCGAAGAAGATGATATCATCCCGGGGACTATCGTCCAGTTGTCGAGGTCTGTGGTTGAAGAGGGACATGCCGAGATAAATTCAACAAGTTTGACTTGGGACTGGAGGAATAAGTATATCGATTATTTGAAAACTGGGAAGCTCCCATCAGATCACAAAGAATGGAGGGCCCTGTGAACCAAGGCTGCTAGGTTCGCATTAGACAAAGGTGGAACATTGTACCGAAGAACGTTCGATGGGCCATTGGCGGTATGTTTAAGGCCAGGAGACACTGATTATGTTCTACAAGAAATCCACGAAGGTACTTGTGGGAATCACTCAGGCACCGAGTCTTTGGTTCGCCAAATCATTAAGGCAGTATATTACTGGGATAGCATGAAAAAGGACACTAAGGAGTTTGTTAAAAAGTGCAATAAATATCAATGATTTGCACCGATGATCCATCAGCCCGAAGAACAACTCCACTCGATCCTATCCTCGTGGCCTTTCATGAAATGAGGAATGGACATAGTCGGCCCTCTACCAACGACCCCAGGTAAAGCTAAATTTATTTTGTTTATGACTGATTATTTTTCTAAATAGGTGGAAGCACAGGCCTTCGAAAAGGTCAGGGAAAAAGAAGTTGTTGACTTCATCTGGGACTACATCATATGCCGGTTTGGGATACCTCCCAAATTGTATGTGACAATGGAAAACAATTCATCGGCAGCAAGGTAACGGAGTTCCTCGAAGCACACAAAATAAAGAGGATCTTATCAATACCATACCACCCAACTGGAAATGGACAGGCCGAGTCGACAAACAAAACTATCATTCAAAACCTGAAAAAAAGGTTGGACGATGCAAAGGGGAAATGGAGAGAAGTTCTACCCGAGTTCCTTTGGGCATATCGAACAACATCGAAGTCTAGCACGAGGGCTACCCCGTTCTCTTTAGTATATGGCTCTGAGGCCCTTATCCCTGTCGAAGTCGGAGAACCCAGCGCCAGGTTTCGACATGCATCGGAGGAGTCAAATCACGAGGCTATGAATACTAGCTTTGAGCTATTAGATAAAAAACGAGAAGCAGCGCTTGTTCGGATGGCCGCGCAGAAGCAGAGGATTAAAAGATACTACAATAGAAGGACTAACCTTCGACACTTCGGAACCGGGGACTTCTCTACAGAAATTCACCATCAATACTCGAGACCCGAATGAAGGGAAACTGGGGCCGAATTGGGAAGGACCGTACCGAGTCCTCGGAGTTGTCGATAAAGGATCTTACAAACTTAGCACAATGGAAGGTGAACAATTACCGAACAATTGGAACATATTATTACTCAAACGATACTATTGCTAAGGTATGGATGTATCTTCCTTGTCCATTTGAATTTAACACTAACTCATTGCAGGTGTTCGATCTAAGATATCAAAGGCAACTTTTTACATGAAGACCTTAGGTTTTAAAGCATGCGTTGCACTCTTTTTTCCTTAGGTCGGATTTTGTCCCAAATGGGTTTTACCGGAAAGGTTTTTAACGAGGCAACAACTAGATGCTACCTAAGGAGAACTCAACAGTATCCAAGGCTTCTTTTCAATCAACCTCGAATACTGGGGGGGCATCACCTTCGGAGGTCACATTTTTAAGGAAAATATTTCACGCCTAAGAGGGCCTCGATAGGAGAACTTTGTAATGGGCCAAACGGTCAGATGAACCGTATCCATATAGAATAGTCGAGCCCCGATGGCAAAACATGTGCGCATGTATCAATTATCTGAAGAAGCATTCTGTTTATATCAAAAACACTTTGTGTCTCAAAGAAGTTTACTATTATACGATCTCTACACTTATAATCCTACGGGAAACGGCTCAAGAGCCAAAGCACGAATGCACCCCCGAGATACTCGCGGACTGTCATCGACAGTCAACACATCCGAGTCATTGAAAACTCGAACTCGTAAGACCTCAAAGAGGCATCCCCTCAATACAAAGGCCAAGGCCAACATACTCGGGGACTAATCTTTCGAACAAGTTTGAAAGGTTATCGGGAAACAAGTCCAAGAGACATACCCGAAGGCTACGGCCATATTAAAGGCTACGACCATATCAAAGACTACGGTCATATAAAAAGGCTATGGTCATTTAAAAGGCTACGGCCGACATAATGCGGTTCGCAGTCGTCCGACTTCTGCCATAAATTAAAGGCCTTCAAACACTTTGAAAAAATAGGTTAAATCAGGCTACCTTCGGCAAAATCAAAGATAAAGGGCTTCGATAAAATCAACCCTCGAATAATTTTGAGGCTTCGATAACATCAGCCTTCGAGAAAATCTCAAGAGGTATTCGATTATGTTTACACAAATAAATTACTAATAAGGTTCTGATCCGTCGAACCTTCGAAAAACCCAACGGGTACAAAAAATACATGCTAAGGCATACAAAATTTTCACTAAGTCTTTTAGCCGAAAAGAGGGAAAAATTATAGCCACTTTAGAGGCCTAATTGGCCCAACTTAAAGAGCCTAAGGGCCAACCTAAAAGAGCCTAAGGGCCGACCTAAAAAAGCCTAAGGGCCGATACAAAAGAGCCTAAGGGCCAAAACATATAGGGTTTGAGACCTCGTTCTCACTCAACTCGGACTCAAGAGTCCCATTATCCCGAGCTCACGCCAAATCAACTTAAGCCTAGCTTGAAGACTAAGAAAAACCTTAAGAGGTATTCTATTCTAAGTTCGAGGATCACACGTTGATCACTAAAAAGCCTAAGGGTTGTTATATTCAGAATTCGAGCCAAGGTTCACTTAATCATTGAAGTTATCAAAATTTTCACAAAATAAAGACAATGCAGAATCAAAGATGAAGCAAAGGAATTCTTTATAGAGATGTTTACAAAATATATTTATAATACCCACGAGGGGTCTTTGCACAAAAACACTAAAACAAAATGAAGAAACCTAAACCTACTCCGGGGCCACATCTTCGGCAGTTGCATCTTCGGGAGCCGCGCCTTTGGGAGCCTCATCCTCGGGGAATTCATCTTCGTCTCCCCCGCTCTCGAAGCCACTGGCTGAATCCTCGTCATCAGAAAGTAAAGCGGCAGCCTCTTCTTCCAAAGTCTTTGCCTTTTCAATATCGGCTGAGAGATCGAAGCCGCGAGCATGCACCTCCTCGAGGGTTTCTCTCCGGGACTGTCGCCTGGCGTGGTCAAGTGCACATGATAGCTTAACTTCGGCCGCAGCAGAGATCTCCTTTGCCCGGGTGTTAAGATATAAATGCTTATGCGTCAGATTTAGCCTTGGCAAGCTCAGCAGCAGATTTAGCTTCAAGCTCCTCGATTTTGCGGCTTCGAGCCAGGCTCTCCTCCTTCACACTTTAAAGCTGGCGTTTGATTGAAGCCAGCTGATCCTGAAGAGTATCTTTCTCCGAGGAGAGACGGTCCATGCCTTGCCTCCACCCTAGGGTCTCGGCCTCCTTCATCTTGAGCTCCTCTCGGAGCTGCTCTACCAGCTCGCCCTTTTGTTGAGCCTGCAAAGTTGAAGTGTTAGCTGACCAATCAGACAAATGCATAACAAAACTCAAAAGGGTATGTTACATTTTCGACAATCTCGGTCCGTTCTTGACGAGCCTTCACCAGTTCAGCTCGAAGGTCATTGATCTCTCTCTCATTTTTGACATAGAGGATCTTAAGGCCATCCCTCTCTTCCGAGAGCTTCTTGAGCTCGGCCTCACATCGAGCAAGCTCAGCTCGAGACTTGGAAAATGCTTCTCGATGGAGCGTCACAGCCTTCACAAAAAAAGTTAGACTCAAAACAATAGGGATAAAACGTAGGCGTGATCCTAAGGGCAGAAACTTACTTGTTTGAAGAGCCGTTGGGCCTCATCAAAAATAAAAGAAGCATCTGGGTCGGGACCATCTTTGATCCCTGAAAGTCACTCTCGAAAGATATCGTGCCCTTCGTGGCTCGTCCCCATATCAGGAGTTCGCATGTTCCGAGCATCTCGTAATTGCCCCTCGGAGAACTCAGGGCCAGGCGGTGATTCATCCACGTTAATTACCCCAAGTGATCCACTCGGGGCATTCTCTTCCTTTGAAGGGCCTCGGGACCTGGCCCCTTGGTCTCACCCTCCAAATAACCTCCAAGACGAGGTGTTATTTTGCTGCCCAATGGCTCGGGGACTTTGCTCGATCTCCCCTCGCAGATTTCTTCAGTCCTGGAATGAACTGCATCAGCCATCATCGTTTCGGCAGACTTTGAAGCGTCAGTGCTTCCTCTTTTTCGAACTACCAACAGGCAGTCATCATCCTTCCTCTCTTCCTCCTCGTCCCTAAGGCGTTGGGCCGTTCCTGGAGGTAGGGACACAGTATCGGCCTTAGGCTTTCGAGCCTTGCTTTTCTTCGGCTTCGGGGAATTTGCATGAGACCCCCTCTCTCTTTTCTTTTCTTTGGAAGACTTTTCTCTTCTTCACCGGACGGGGGCGGCCGCATAGCAACAGCGTCTCCAAGGCCTGCATAAAGACAAATTAAGTATTTCTCTGAGAAACACAAATAAGCAAACAAGAGGACTCACCATGGTTTTTAGCTTCCCATCGACCTTTGGCCAAGTCACGCCAGCTGCGCTCCGCGTACGAAGAAGTAGAGACCAGCTTCCGGACCCAACCTTCGAGGTCTGGGACCGCGCTGGTAAACCAAGCAATAGCTATACCATCGGAAAGGGGTTAGACCGAGAAAAAAGATGAAGTCGAGAAAGAAAAGGAAAAATAGGGCATAAAGTCATTATCGACAAACGTGTACTTACGTTTCATATTCCATTCTTCGGGGAATGGCATCCTCTCAGCAGGTATTAGATCGGAGGTCCTCACTCAGACAAATCAGCTCATCCACCCTCGATCTTTGTCTTCATCGATGCTGGAGAAGAGAGATTTCGTGAATCGGCGTTGCAGCTTTATCAGGCCACCTCGATAGAGACGAGGACTGTATAGCCTGATCAGATGATCGAGGGTAAAAGGCATTCCCTCGACCTGTTTCGAGAAGAATCTGATCAGATTGACGATGCGCCAGAATGAAGGATATATCTGGCCAAGCGTCACTTGGTGTAGTTGGCAAAAATCAAGAATAACTGGATCAATGGGACCCAGAGCTGGATCGGCAGGGCCCAGCGTGAATAGGTAGGTGTACACGCTTAAGTATCCTGCTTCGTGAGTAGTGATGTGCTCTTTAGGGGAAGGGAACACTACATTGTTCTCCCAGTTGCAGTCCTTTTTCACCTGCTGGAGCTCATCTTTGGTTATCAAACAAATGTATCGATACATGGGCTCACATCGGCCTGGTGTCAATACAAGTTTCTCGATTTTGAAATTGGAGGTTGTTTCACACGGCGGGGGAATACACTCCTCGATATGAGGTGGCACCACCATTTTACTTCTGGTCGGTCGCGATGATGAAGAGGCTTTTTCTTTTTGGGGAACAGATTTAGATGTTTTAGCCATTATGGTGTAGAAATTCAAAGAGAAAGGGTTGATGATGAAGTAAGGGCAAATTAAAGAGAAGGATGAACTCAGAGAAGTTGAAGGAGCTAATGAGATTTTGAAAACGATTAGAGAAATAAAGTTTGCAAAAATTGTGAAGTTGGCCTATTTATAGAAGTCACTTGAGTGTATTGGGGAAGCCAAATAGCCGACTGTCAGCTGCCTCCAATTAATGACTTTGAGAACTGCACGAAAGCTACCTTTCAGTCACTTCAGCCGCTGACATCACGATATTGACATTGGGACCAAGACGTCGGAGCATCAAAGATCAAATTGTTTCTCGACCTACTCTAAGAAATGTGGGGACTATCTGTATACAGTCAAAATCGTATGCCTTCGACCTATAGGCTTGAGGGGTCACCTTAAGTCCGAATTCAGGCAAGGTCGAGTTCGAGCCTGATGGATCAGACTCGAGCTCGAAGATAGGATGCAAGTCCCGAGGATCGGAGTGCGATGAATACCGAAGCCGAGTACGCTCGATCTCGAAATAACGCCGTTATGGATTTCTAACATAATGAGCGAGATTACTGCCACGTCCCCAAGACCATGGCGCAAATCCCGGAATAGAATTGTTCGATTCCGTACTAGGCGGTTAGACAGTTATACCAATAATATTCCTTACTGTAAATAGAAATGTACCTTATTTAGGGTTTCCCTATTATAAAAAGGGCACCCCAATCATTTGTAACATCATCTAATCATTGGCAAAGAATATACTATCTTACTTTTCTGGCACATTGCTCATCAGACTTCTTACTTTATTGTTCTTGGTTCATCTCGAGGTCACTAAGCTCGAGGTCAAAACTGCTTGAGTAACACTGGTTTGATTCACTTGTTTCTTTCATTTATACCTCACATTTCTTGATTATTAATTGGCATTGAACTAAATCACATATCTTTAAAACCACAAATCAAATTTAATTGTTACTCGTATTTTCGAGGTAAACAGTTACTACAAGTTAAGTTATTACAAAGAGCTAAAACACAGAAAATGGAAAAATATGAAGAAAGAAAAAAAACAAAACGTAGAACAATGAAAAAAGAAAAATAACAACAACAAAAAAAAAAAATACAAATTACATTACTGAACGTTAGACCTTTGGTCTTGAGAGTTGAAAAAAGAAAAAGATTATATTTGAGAGGAAATAATTAGTATTGGGAAGTTTGGAATACAAGTCTTCGAATTCATTTAGTTAGTTTTCTGTTTTTTTAAACATTTTATTTGAGTTAAATTTTAAAAAAAAAAACATATTTGGAATCGATAATGTTTTTTTAAGCTACTTGTGCATAAGATGATCAAGGAGGTTCCTTCTACATCAGCTCTGAAACTATGCATAACCTCCATTTCGGTAATGTTTTCTCTTTAGCTTAAGCATAAAAGGGAAAACACAAGTACTAAAACAAATATACAATCTAAGTACATCTTTAATACTCTTGGGGTCGTTTAGTTGGTCGAAAAGGGATAATTGTTTGGCTCAAAAGTTGTCGATATACTTTGCAAGCTTAAAAACAATCAAAAGTAAGAAGGGGTAAATCGTAATCAAATATAATAGACCTAGAGATGAAAAATGAAGTTGTTGTTGTAGATCTAATAGTGATAATATGAACTCAAGAGAAAGTATTCGTTAGAGATAGCAATAAAGAGAGAGTATGAGAAAATGAGAGAGTTGTATTATTCCAGAATCATCCATCCTTTTTACAATGTGAAGGTCTCCCTTATATAATAAGAGACCTTCCTCGAAATAATCAAAAAGTTACAAAAATAGGTAACGTTTTCCTAGTGAAGACACTGAGTCCTAAACGATGCCGCTTTTGTCCCCACGTCCGAGTCGTACCCTTACGTTAGTCGGCGTATACTCACTTGGCGTACCCATTGGTGTAGAGACGCTGACGGTCGAATTTGACCCTATACAGTTAGTCCCTCCGCTCGTTGGAGACGCATTCGGTGGGCGTCTTCAATGGGCGGAAATGCGAACCTCGGCTTAGGAAAATTTGACCTCGACTAGGGGCGGCAACATGAATAAGGTAAAGTGTATGACGTTGTTGAGCCACTGACGCGTGGCTTTCTTTTTGGAATGACGTCATCGCCTGTATGCGTCATTATTATATTTGCCCCCGAGGCGGTTCAGAGGATGATGTGACATTTTGGTTTCCCGCGCACGTTTTGAATCATGACTCTTCGATTTCTGCGCAACTTATCCCTATAAATAGGAGAGATGTTCGATTCGATTCAACTTTCAAACCTTCGGAAAGCATTTTCTGATTTACTCCTTTGTCTTTCTTTCCTGTAACCGTTATTTCGTGAGGGATTCCTCCACTTCTTTTGAAGTCATATTTCTCGTTGTTAGTGCATTATTTCCCAAACAAAATCATCATGGTAAAACGTAGTCAAGGTGGTAAAAAGACCAAGGACACTAACCCATCTAGGGTTCTGCCTTCCTCTGGCGGTGAGGGGGAGGAAGTAAAAAAGACCCTCATTCCCCTTTCTGTAGACAACGTCCTCCCAAAGGACATGCATATTCGAAGGAATTTTCAAATAAAAAGTCCAGCCCTTCCCTGGGAGCGTAGCGATTTACTGCAATCTCATCTAGACGACCTTCGAGCGACACACAACATTCCGGACCATGTGGAAATGGCTTCGGCTGGGATGGACTACGCCAATGTGCACAGGCCTGGGTACTGCACATTTTACGAGTACCCGTTTTTTATCGGCTATAGTCTCCCGATCTTCCCTCTAGCGGAGGAGCTTTGCCGCTTTTACAATGTGTGCCCGGCTCAGCTTACTCCTTACACCTTGAAGGTGTGCAGGATTCTGACCACGTACGCGGCTAAGGCTGAGTGCGGCGTCTCAGTTCACCATCTCTTATAGTTATTCAGCCCTGGTTACCTGAGGGGTACCATGTTGCAATTGAAAAGCCGTGGTACGAAGGGTTTGGTGGTTAGGGTTGACGACAAGGCCAACCGCCTATTCTGGCGTAGGTACTTCTACATCAGGACGGAGCACCTGGTGTCTAAGCCTGAAGGATTCCCGGAAAGGTGGAACCCAGATCGTGAGTACCTTTATTTGCAGGATTCATGACTGTTCGCGACCTTGACCATTTGGCCACTGTGATTTCATTCTTTTCTCTTTTTTTTGTAGCGAGGGCTTCTCCACCCCAGTTTATTGATGATATTAAATCATGGGTGGAAAGATTAATACCTTATGCGGAGGAATGCCGTACCTGGGCTGCATTTCTTCAACAGTACGGCCCGTCAGGTAATTCTTCGGCCTTGGTTTGGAAACTCCCTTAGATTCTGTTACCTAACTTACTCGTGTTGGCAGGTCGGAGCGCCCCCAAGAAGAAGAAGGCCGTTGTTGCCTCGCCTAGGGCGGAGACCGACTCTGATGGCGAAGACATACCCTGCGGCTCGTTCGGCGATGGAGTTCCAGAGGTTCCTCAGCAGGAGGCTGCGCCTATGGCGGCGTCTGCAAGTGAAGCGACTCCTTCAGTGCCGTCCCCGCGGCTTACGGAGGAGACTTCCGAAGGTGAGGAGCCGCCAGAGAGAAAGAGGCGGCGGTTGATAACGGGCAAGGGGATAGCGATTGAAGACGAGAGGGTAAGTGAACCTCGTCAAGTATCGAGGCCGATTTTTATGGCCGATGCTATCCATTCTGGAGGTCGGCTCCACAAAGGAGAGTTGTTGCCGATGCCAGCACAACCCGTGTTCCGGAGAGCGGTTCGTCGGCCGCTGTTGAAGAAGTGGGCGATGGTGTCGCGAGGGCGGATACTGAGGCCGCCCGTGGAGATGCAGATGGGTTGACGAGGGGTCCAGCTCACGTGGAGATGACGGCGGGTAGGTCTAACCGTCGAATTATGATCCCAGGAGGGTATAACCTATTGCAACACAACGAGCAGGCTGCAGCGGATATGACCCTGTTATGTGCGTCCGGTGAGCGTGAAATGTTGGAGGGTGTTAGCGACGGGGACCTATCACGGAGGGTCGCTGGCGCGGCCTTGCAGGTAGCTTTCAGTTTTCTCTGTGTGCCGTAAGGCTAACTGTGATGCGTACTGACCTGCCTTTCCTTTTTTTCTTCTCCTTTTTAGACTCTCATTTTGGAGGTGGAGAGGAGGCGGCGGGCGCACAAAAAGGCAGCCACTTTCAACAAGATGGCGAAGAAATACCAACAGTGCCGCACCAAGCATCGGGCGCTGGCGGACCTGCTCAAGCAGGACCCGGAATTTCGGGTGTTTCGTGAGGGGCTCGAACAGTCGGAGGCCCAATTGTTTCGTGATGATTGTTCTGGCTCGGAACATTGAGTTGGAGACTCTTCTCCAGTCTAAGGAAGAAGAGTTGGAGGTTGGCCGTGGGGTAGCGGCGGAAGCTGCTGATTTGCGGATCAAGGTCGCCGCTTTGATCGCCGAACTCGATACCAAGGCGGCTGAGATTGAAGTCCTTAAGCAGACTGCTTCACCAAGGCCTGATGAGGATGCGCATCGTGAGGCGCATGATATGTGGGTATACGCCGAGGCCAGATTGGTCGTATTCGAGGAGTTCTTAGCTGCGGGTCGAGCCACTGAGGCGGAGGTTCAGGAGCAACGGCGCATAGCCCACATCGCCCGTGAAACTTGTGGGTATAGTTCTGATTCCCCAGACCGGGCGGGCTATAACTCCGAAGACGTCAACCGTCTAGAATCCGGCTCTTGGATCTCTGCAACTTATCAACCCGGGGGCGGCGATGAACAAGATGTCGGTCGGGCGGGGGACGAAGAGCAGAATGGCGGTCACGCTGGGGGTGACGGGCAAAGCGGCGAAGCCTCTTAGGACTTGTATATATTTTGTTTTGTTGTATTTTGGAATGTAAATGGGACCTTTTGTAAGGTCAGGTGTACATGCATTTTTTGAATGATAATGAAAGTCGTACTTTTGCTGCCATTCTTTTCCTTTTGTATCTTTTATTTTCGGTACCTCGTCTCCGCAGAGCGGGTGCTCATTTGTAGGATTTTCAGTGTGTTTCTCGAACGTTGTCTGCGTTATCCGCCGATAGGATGCGGCTTTGACGCTAAATAGTGGTGGCTTTAGATAATAATGGCATCACTTCAGTTGTTAGTTGAGTGCCTTTCGTCGTAGTCGAACAGGATTGGCGATTGTTAAGTCCAATTGGCTTTAGCCATAATACTGTCGATGGCCTTAGCCATGTACGTAACTTTAACTGTCGTCGAATTACTTGTTTGTAGTGGTCGAGCTGAGTCGATTTATTGACGACAATGGTCTTAGCCATAGTACTGTCGATGGCCTTAGCCATGTACGTAACTTCGACTGTCGTCGAATTACTTGTTTGTCGTAGTCGAGCTGGGTCGACTTGTTGACGACGATGGCCTTAGCCGTAATACTATCGATGGCCTTAGCCATGTACGTAACTTCGACAGTCATCGAATTATTGTTTGTCGTAGTCGAGCTGGGTCGACTTGTTGACGACGATGGCCTTAGCCATAATACTGTCGATGGCCTTAGCCATGTACGTAACCTCGACTGTCGTCGAATTACTTGCTTGTCGTAGTCGAGCTGGGTCGACTTGTTGACGACAATGGCCTTAGCAAAAATACTATCGATGGCCTTAGCCATGTACGTAACTTCGACTGTCGTCGAATTACTTGTTTGTCNGCTACGACCAATGCCAAAGCTAAGTTTTTCAAGGTGTGGATACCGTGTTTCGGCGTCCACTAAGGTTTTGCTAATATAGTAAATAGGAGATTGCGTACCTTCGTTTTCACGAACCAAGACTGCGCTGACGGCGACCTCGGATACGGCCAAATATACCAGCAGGGGCTCGCCTGGACTTGCTTTGGCCATCAGTGGTGGCGAAGATAGGTATGCTTTCAATTTTCTCAAGGCTTCAACGCATTCCTCATTCCACTGTAACCCATTGCCCTTTCTCAGCACATTGAAAAATTTATGGCACCTGTTGGAGGATCGTGAGATGAACCTGGATAGGGCGGCTATTCGCTCCGTCAGCTTTTGCACCTGTTTTTTGCTGTTCAACATCTCAGGTATCACGTCTATCGCCTTGATCTGATCTGGGTTGACCTCGATGCCTCGTTGTGATACGAGAAATCCTAAGAATTTTCCTGAGGCCACGCCGAAGGCGCATTTCTCGGGGTTCAGTTTCATCCCGTACCTTCTCAATATCCCGAAGGCTTCTTTCAGATGGTCGATGTGGTCCTCTTTTCTTGTCGATTTTACCAGCATATCGTCGATATAGACTTCCGTAGTCTTACCAAGCTGCTCTTTGAACATTTTGGTGACCAG
>NC_031999.1:8345540-8469778 GCF_001879085.1 Nicotiana attenuata
GAAGCTTCTTTTTCATGCAAGATCGTCAGATCTTCGGGATGGGGAAGATGAGATCTCTGCACCTGGCGTGATGCTAGGGGTTGCATTCAAGATGCCCTCGTCACCGGCCTCGTTGAGAGGATCAAGGAGATTGGCTGTAACACCCACTATCGCTTTCATTCTGGTGTTATTTTCAGCCATCTTTTGTTTTCGTGTGGTGTAGAGAATGGTAGTTGGTTGCTTTCTAGGTGGATACTATGATTTTGATTCTCGAAATCCCCACAGACGGCGCCAAATTGTTTGGCTCAAAAGTTATCGATATACTTTGCAAGCTTAAAAACAATCAAAAGTAAGAAGGGGTAAATCGTAATCAAATATAATAGACCTAGAGATGAAAAATGAAGTTGTTGTTGTAGATCTAATAGTGATAATATGAACTCAAGAGAAAGTATTCGTTAGAGATAGCGATAGAGAGAGAGTATGAGAAAATGAGAGAGTTGTATTATTCCAGAATCATCCATCCTTTTTACAATGTGAAGGTCTCCCTTATATAATAAGAGACCTTCCTCGAAATAATCAAAAAGTTACAAAAATAGGTAACGTTTTCCTAGTGAAGACACTGAGTCCTAAACGATGTCGCTTTTGTCCCCACGTCCGAGTCGTACCCTTACGTTAGTCGGCGTATACTCACTGCGCGTACCCATTGGCGTAGAGACGCTGACGGTCGAATTTGACCCTATACAATAATAATTCTAGGATAAATTACAGAATTATTTCATCCCGCATTTGGTTACGGATAAATATTAATCCCAAGAACTATTTTAACTAAAATTATGAGATTAGTTATCCCATATAAAAGGTGGAATAACAAATTCCATGGGATATGCTTGTCTATCACATCCTGATAACCAAGTAAGTCTTAATATACAGTGTACATGCTTATAAAAAAAATACAGAATACTTATCAACACATATACAAAATTTCTAAGTCATTTGGGAGGTTGTCAGTACCTTTTTTTCTGTTATGACCGAGAAACAATACCAAGCTTAGTTCGCAGGCTCATGGCTCAAACTTGTATTGTACAGAGCGTGATTTCTTCTTAGATCGAATTAGAATGAAATAGATTTATTCAGCAACTTTCACTGAATTGTGGTTCTAAAAAGAAGATTTAGCTTGGTATATTCCATCAAGAGAAAGCCATATCTGACCTAAGTCACAAGTCCCTCGACCTTTTTCACTTGAACTAAGCCAGAGGAGGTGTGAGTAGATTTTCAAATTAATCTCTTCACTAGTCATCAAAAAGACTTTCTCTTTCTTTTCTTTTTTCTTCCTTTTTTGCTACTGTAGTGTCTATACGAAGTGGCTGGCAAAGTAAGACTATCTCGAGACTATAAGCTGAAGTCGTTAAGACTGAACGTGGGAGTTAATGAAGACTTCATGCAATGCAAGTTATGATATTATTACTCAAGTATTTTCCTAATCTGGAGATACTTAAATTGTGGTCTGATTGAGTTTAGCTCTTAATTTTTTTTACGAATTCTCCACAAATTTCCATTTCTTTTTATATGGTATTGGTAGTTGGTGGGAAAGACTTGTAAGTTTTGTAAAACTAGATGTTGTTTAATGTGAAAGGATTCTTTCAAGAACAGAGGGTTGTTTAATGTTTTGGACCATATATATCAAGTTTGCTAAAGTAGGAACGTAACAGTGCACTATAAGATTTTAACTTCCTCAAGAGATGCATATACACGTTGAAAGTCGGTGGTGCTCTCCCTTATCATATATATTATTAAAAATTAATCCTTTATGGTTGATTTAGCTCATCCAGTCCCTTCTTTGAATGTTAGTACTATAAGGTATCAACATTGGTATTTAAAGGAAAAGAATCACGGACACTTCATTAATTTACTCTATTTTCATTCATATGTATCAAATTCTTTTCACTTATCCTACCTCCAAGGTGATTATCAATTTGCCGTACTATAGACATAACGGTGTATTAATATTTCTAGCTAAGTTCTTTAAAGTTCTAATTGATTAGATAATCAAATAATTTCGTCAACATTGTCTAAACAAACTTTAAAGATTTGAGTTTCTATTCCTTGTATAAATAAATTCTTAAAAAAAAACAACCTTCTCTCTTCTTTAACTTGAAATCTTTAATGTTTATATCCTTTCTTTTCTACTTTATCCGCACTTGTTCTGAGCATCCGAATGATTAGTTCCTATGGGCGTGAATCATATATGAAATTTCATTATTAGCATATACTGAATTTCAGTATACGATAAAACATATGGTCAAGGTAATTGCTAGCATATACTGAATTTCAGTATAGATTCGTTAATTCACTAGCAAAAGGCCAAACATAGAAAAAAGAAACTAGCTAGCCATGGAGGACAAAGAGAAGGTACAAAAAACTCATATAGTCAATCTCAAACTAATTTGAGACTGATGCGGAGTTGATATTTATCTGAGGTAGGATGCCGCAATGAACAGTATCCACCTGTATTTACACTAACAAAATTTACAAAATTTTCCATTTCCAAAAAATAAAAATAACAACATCAGCCTATGAACAATCATTCTGCACTAACACAATTTATACATCATATCCCAAACCATTAAAGAAGCTAATGAGTTTCACATCCGTTTGAGTTTTGTCTTTGCTGGAGGCTAAGCAATCCTCAAGTCTCTCGCCAGGGAAAACAATCATAAGTTGAAATCTGTTAGCATCTATGGAGAAAATACAAATGAATGCTTGGTGTACTTCCAAGCAAAATCCAGTACAGTGATATTCTTTGGTTGTCTATCTTTGGAGCAGCTGAAAATTGGCTTGACCATCTTATTCGATTGTTTTCCTCAAGCATCATCAAAAAAACAAGTAGGAATATCTGCAGGGTGCAATGCGGCCACACACTTGTACTGCATCCCAATATTTTTTTGGGCGAAGGGATGGGTGGAATACGTTAGGATGCGGATAAAATTGTTAAGTATTCAGGTAATTAAGCTCATGGTGCCCTTAGCAAAAGCTTAGTAAATTTAGTGGCTGCATTATTTAGGAGGAAGCCCCAGCAAATGCATTTTCACCCAAAAATGAAAGAGTTTCAAAATTAAAATTCACAACCAACAAAAAAAAAACTACTGGGTACATTAGAAAGTTCTTTCTATGTACCTTGTGATCCATGTATTTCTTTCTTACTGCCTGCACAGATGCTGCCCTTCTACCAGATTGCAACTCATGGATTACAAGAACACAATCCTTCAGTTCAGATGGCTTATAACCTGTACATTGTTGTAGTGCCAAGTTCTGCAAAACCAAAAGAACCGATTCAGACTGTTGGGCTTTACATATCAGTGCTGGCAATTTTAGCATTTGACATAAATGGCTGAATGTTTTTGTTAAGTAAAATCTTAGAAGCTTCTTCTAGAGAATTTAACACATGAGAAACCCATCTAGATTTTAAAACTCTTCAAGTTTTTTATTGAATGCCTACATTTGTTTTCTTAATGTATGCCAAAATAGTGTCCACTTTCCTCGAAAGAAACTTATCAAATATATTAAACTCTACAAAGAAAGAAATGAAAGCCACATTGACACTTCTCAATACAACTTCTCATCTATTCTATTTTTAAAATAATACTAAAAGCTAATTGGTGGTAGCATATGTTCCTTTTGTTAAACAAGAAGCACACAAGAATACTACTATTAGCTGTTACTTCAACTGTTATGCATAAATCAAACCAAGACATTCAAATTTAAGCAGAGAGAATATCAGATTTGAATGAAGTGATTATGATAATTGTCTTAAATTTATGACTTAACTGTTGGCCTTAAATGCATAACAATGGACATTCCAGAATAGCACTCAAGTTTCTATGTTTTTGTCTACTGTGCCTTCTATATATATATATATATATATATATATATATATATATATATATATATATATATATATAGTGGTTGGAAGTCCAATTACTAAAGTTACCAATTACCATAGGATCCCATAGGATCCGAACAAGCATAAGTTCCTAATAATCCTGGTTTTTTGGTAGAATCAAAATAGGATAATTGGAGGATCACATATGGACCTAAGCCCAGACATCATCCTAGCACTTTTGGCAATTTACATACCCCAAAATTGTTTTACTGTAAATAATATAAACAAAAATATACCATAAGATAAGGTACATATTCATGACAATTGTTTGTTCAACACTTCACGTTTGAAAACTTGTTGTGTATATACTGCAGCTACAGCTTCACGTAAGAGACATTGAGCTAGAATGTTCTATTTAGACTTCATTTTAACATGCGCTAGGTTTTTACTACATGTTTACTAGTCATTCAAGTAAAGATATACAGTTATATAGGATCTCAACATTAAAAACCTGATACCACGGCTGGATACGAAGATCTCTAATACAATAATATATCTAACATCACAATCCTCAGAACATTAATTGAGTATTCATGAGTTCAACTTTATGGAAGTTTTATAACAGCCAAGTAAGAAGCATCCATGTTTTAGAAGAATGTAGTTTTAAATTTGTGTGTATGTTAGAAAGTAAAAAATCAGTAAAACATAAACAGCTAAGTGAAGTTGGACACTAAGTTCAATAAGCCCCTTATGTCATGTTTAGGTTACAAAGAGCCACTGCTTCCCCCTGTTGAAAGGAAGTGTTCTCATCTTTTTCTTTTCCTGCTTTCCTCCCTTCTGCTTCTCAGTGCTGATTCTATCACCAAACAAGGTGATAACCTCTATTCACATGTGAGATGCTCCAATACATGAAATGTGACAAAAGGAAACCAGTCTTACCCATGGGTGGACTTTAGGCAAGAGTGTAAATCTTGATAGAAAGATAGCTGAAGCAGCAACCACTGATGGCAAGAATCGCACGCAACTGTAATCTAACAAACTCAGCTCCGCGAGATAACAGCCCAAGAATTCAAAGTGCAACGTTAGAAACTACATGAGAAAAAGTAATGGATAAGTACTGGGAAATAAATCTGGACATAAGAAAAACATAAGCACCAGAGATGTATAAGCATGACTTACCTCAACATTATCTTCGGCAGCCTTGGTGAAGATTCTGCAAATTCACCAAGGAAAATTTCATTGTTAGCCATTTAGTTGAGTATCCATAGAGCTCTACATTACCAAGAGATAAATGCATGAATAGAAAAGGCAACAACTAGGATTTGACTTATGGGCTTGAAGTAGGAAATGGTGATCAACTGCTTCTTAGTAATATCTTGTGTGCATCCGAACCTGAGAAAAGTTTTTGTGGTTGGATTACTGATCTCAAAATTCAGAAAATTGAGCAAATCTCTCTCCATGTTCACTACCTGAAACTCAAATCCAGTTCATTCAATAAAAGAGTTTGCATGCTACTAAACAAAATGATTGAAAGAGATGCAAACCAACCTCTTCTCCGGTGTATGTATTGTCTGTAATATAACAAAAATCTTCAACATGAGGAGGACTGATCTCTTCATACTTTCTGAAACATCAAGTACACTAAATGAATAAATCTGATGTGACAAACAATTTTAATTTAGAAATAAGGGTTTCAAGAACCATACGATGCAACAAGCATGCAAGATACACCAAGTAGCTGGAGACTATTCCTGGCCATAACGTGAGAAGACAAAAATCTGTCGACGAATGTCACTGTGAGATAAAGGGTGTCGGAAACAAGTTTATACTCGTCTGCCACCTCCACTAACCAATCAACTAAAATCATTCGCATAGTAGGAGTCACATCATTCTGAACCTTCTCCATGTAGTTAGACAAAGGCCTCCTCCTTGCCTCAACCTAGATACCAATTCAGCATCAGATTGATGCATTCAGAAGGAACAGTCACAAAATGTACAAAGTTTTACAACAAGCTACTGGGACATATAAGGTAAGTCTTACAAAACAAATGAAACTGAAAAAATAGTAAGACAGCCTTCTTCCTTTTTTGGCTTTTCGCCTATTTCTCACAATTCCTGATAGTGTACAAACACTTCAACAAATTCACCCATTTATGTCCACATGAAAATACAAAGCTGATAGTCATTTGCCATCGGGTCTTTCACCTTGTTGAAAAGATGTATCCAGCATATAAGCAGCGTTTGCACAGGTATATCCACCGTCTCTTAAGAATAGTATTATATTAGAAGTGGGAAGCCCTTAATTAAAAAGTTAAATTACTAATTGTCCTTCTTTAAAACCTAAGTACCCTCTTTATAAAAACAGACGCCTACAAACAATACCAACCTGACGCTTCATACCCTTTCATAACCGTCATAACCATTCAATTCACAAACTTGCTGATTTTACAAACTGATTGGAGAAGCACATATGAAAAAAAGGGGCTGAGATTAATAGTGAACTACCGACTAAGATTTAATAGAAATACACGTTCCTCTCATGATTCATGATTCATGATTCATGTTGGTAAAAGGATTTTCAAGTTATGCATCATGCCAAAGGCAAACATATCTCTTTATGAGGTGACACAAGCCTAAAATAAATTGAAAGAATTAAAAGCATTTTCCATCAGACTTTGACTTTGTGATGATCTAAGACACAACATCAAAGCATTAAAATGAGAAGAAAGTGATTAAACTCAAGTTCTACTTTCTTAATTCTACTTCTATTTGTTTATGAATTTCCAATCTTGGTAAATTTTGAAAATTTTATTATTAGAAATATTAGAATAGATGACACACCTATGATGATCTTGAAATGCATATTAAGTTTAAAAACAACCTCTTTGATATATATGCTCATTAAAATTAATTATTCCGTGACAAATAAAATAAGTTTTAAATTGACAAATAACTATGTTACGTAAGGAGCAGATGGATTTGACTTTCAAGTTATGAGATAAAATGAAATACTTTATCTGCAAGGAAGATATCTAAAAGTTAAAACTGTTTTACCATTTTTAAATCATAAAAAATGATATTTATATTTGGTATCATTTTTTTATTAAAGAGTAAAGACATTATATGCCAATGTTTTTTTAGAAGAAAATGTGTGTTATAGCACTTTAACTTGACGATGAAATGCAGTGAGTAAAGTTTGATACATAAATTTTATGAAAAAGCCACTTAGAATACTCAAAGTTTTAGGGCGTTTGATTTATAATTAAAAGTCACTACTAGACTTAGTATTTAATACAATTTGAAGTACTTGAGATATAAAATGTGTATTCAAATTTTATATGTCAACTCTCACAAAATTCTTGGTAGATATATGATTGTTTTGAATTATTTTTGATTTGTTAATTTTAAGCAATGATATGAATGGCAAGATAAAACGATGGGTTTATATCTTCCACAGATGAAAGAAAGGATCTTGAAAAATTGTTACCTTATTAAGTATCAAGATTAAAAGAAATAATGGGGTTATATATATTGAGTCAATCTCATTACATTGAGAAAGTGCTAAGTAAATTTAGTCACTTAAATATAAAAGAGTTCACTACTTCATTTAATCCAAATTTCGAGCGCTTTTGGAAAACATTGGCTGAGTTCTTTGTTTTACTAAGAAAAGTTTTGAGTTCAATACTCAAAAGTTCCTACATGACTCGACATACACGGGCAACGCACGTGCCGAGAGACTAATATTTAGAAATGTACCACTGCCTTTAACTTATGAATCCACCTTTTTCTAACAGTAACCAGGCTATCATAAGGAAGACCCATGTCATTACCCCACTTGCCATTGACTCAAAAAAACAAAAAAGTCGGTATCCACATTGTCCTATAAAGCACATGAACATAATTTACAGCTAGGATGAACAATAATGGAGATCATTAAATGAATGATAGATTTTATTTACAAAAAAGCAGCTGAACCTCAGAGAGCAGAAACTTACAAATTCAAGATAACAATAAATCATAGTAACACTTTAAAAATAAGAAAAGCACCGTACAAGAAACAGAAGCAGGCCTTTGTGATCAAGAAGTCTAACAAAATTACGGACTATGGAAATACAGAATACTTCAAAATGCAAAATATACCCTAAATGTGAGCAAAAATTTGATCCAAATCCAGCTGGGAAAAAATGGCTAACCAACTTTACTATCTAAATAGAAACTATTACGATATTCCAAAAAAGAGAGCAAAATATCAGATCATCAAAATAATAACAACTCTTATGAGGCAATCTAACAAAATAATCCAACTGTCCGTTCGTGCATTAATTAAAAAGCAAAACAAACAAAAATGCTAATCAACACATTTCCATTTAATTTCAAAAACCATGCCTGAATTCCTAATTAGTCTGGATCGGCTATAAAAACTAACTTCAAATAAGTGGCATAACATAATAAAGTTGCCAAAATTATTGTACCTCCAAGGAGTGAAGATGCTGATATATAAGAGGAGCATAAGCACATTTCTGCAAGTCATCATTAGGGCTAAAATTAGTAGCAGCATCGGACTTGAAACTCTGTTTAGCAACTTTTTTCCTTTTAGTAGGAGCAGTTTTTTTCAACTTGATTTTGCGTTTGGAGTTGTGGGTGTTCGTTTTGGTCGACCCAACAACATATTCCAAGTTGGTAAGCTCGCCCAACACGACCCGTTTCAGTGGTGGATCATTTCCATTGGAGGATGCAGCGGCTAAGGTATCATCAAACACTCGCTTATTGGATGCCCTACTGGTGTTGGTGGGCGCCGCCTTATCTTCTTCGTTCGCCATTCAAACAACTGATTTAGGGATAGAAGAAATTGCTTTACACTGTAAGATTGAATTTTTTTAGTGTCTGAGATATTGTGTTTGTTTGTTGGCTTTCGTGGGGGATGGGAATAACCGATTTAGGGTTTAGTGCGGTGAAGGGCGCCATGAACATACTGCCAAATCCAATTTGTTGAATTTCAAAACAACCGCGCTCCCCTCCTTTCTGTTTTTCCCCCACAGAATTTCAGCTTTGAACCAAAACGTAAAAAGGTAAACAAAAATAGTACATATTTGGTTATTTGTGTAATAAAAGGACATTCTCATAATTAATACAGTACAATATCTGGAAAGCGACATATGCTACTGTATATATAGTACAAGCATAACTTTATTGTGAAATTTTATAATAGTATTATTTTGTGTGGAATAAAACATATATATATATATATATATATATTGCATGATTTGTTATTCAAAGCAGAAGGCGAAGAAAACAATATGTGTTGTGAAACAATAAAAGTAGAAGAACAATATTGCAGAGAAAGAGAGAGAGGGAATTCTTATTGAATTTTGGGATGAATTACAATGAAATAGAACCCTCTATTTATAGGGAGAGGGTGACTTAGCCACCAAGTAATAAACCCTAGAATCTCTTTAAATATAGACATTCACCATAAATAAAATTCTGTTTATAACACTCCCCCTGAATGTCTATTCAACAGATAATGTGCCTCATTAAAACCTTAACTAAAATAAAACCCAATGGGAAAAAAAATGCTAGAAAAAGAAAAAGAGTACACGTGTTAATGCGCCTATTGGTTGCCTCGTTAAAAACATTGCAAAGAAAATCCAGTGGGACAAAACCTTGTAAGGGAAAAAGAGTGCAACACGCATTAACTCCCCCTGATGAGAGCATCAATTCACATCCTTGAGCCTTCGCATTCCAATCTTGTGCACCATCTTCAAAAGATCTTTTGTGGAGATTTGATGAACAAATCAGGCATATTAACTTGAATGAATATATTGCACCTTGAAATCATCATTCTTGATAGAGATGAGTTGTCTTCATATGATCTTGTTGGAATCGTCAGTTCAATATCTTCACATAGAGGTGAATTCTTGCTATCATATTATCATGCATATAGTTATAGCAAGATACATTTGTGCACAAATTGCACTGAGGATGTAGTACTTCATGACCATGAATTCTATATGCTTTGAGCAATTTTAAATCCTTTAGGGATTGTTAGGCCATATAAGCCATATAATAGACTTTAGATGCATATCAAGTTTTCATGTCTGTGACGACCCAAAGGGGTCATCACCTGTTTTTAATTGAATTCTATGACTCCGAGGCCTTGAAAACCTCATTAGAGTCACCTCGATTTGCGTGCACAGTCCGGGCGCGTAGCCGGAAAGCTTAAATGAGAAACTGTGTGAAAAATGATAAGTTTTGACAATAAAATAAATTAATTTGACCTTGGTCAACGTTTTGGGTAAACGGACCCGGACCCGTGATTTGACGGTCCCGGAGGGTCCGTAGGAAAATATGGGACTTGGGCGTATGCCCGAAATCGAATTCCGTGGTCCCAAGCCCGAGAAATGAATTTTTTTTGTAAAAAATATTTTCTGAAATTATTTAAGGAAGTTTGAAATGAAAATTGATTAGAACGTGTTGGTATCGGGCCCGTTTTTGGTTCTGGCGCCCGGTACAGGTCTTATATATGGTTTAAGTCATTACTGTTAAATTTGGTTGAAAACGGACGTCGTTTGACGTGATTTAGACCTACATTGGAAAATTTGATGTTTTATGAAGTTTGAAAGAACTCTTGGATTTTGAAGTTTAATTCGATGTTTATGATGTTATTTTGGCGATTTGATCGCACGAATAAGTCCGTAGGATATTTTTGAGGTTGTGTGTATATTTGGTTTGGAGCCCCGAGGGCTCGGGTGAGTATTGGATAGGCCACGGGTGCATTTTGAACTTTGAAAAAAATCTGGTATTCCTGTTCTGCAGTCTTCGCATTTGCGAAGCAAGTCTCGCAAATGCGAGCTTGGCATCGCAAATGCGAGAAGGGAATTTTTGCAGCCTGATCGCAAATGCGACCAACTGGTCCGCAAATGCGAAACAGGGACTGTCGCAAATGCGACATTTTCGATCGCAAATGCGAAGCCCCTCAATTTGTACAATGTTCGCAAATGCGAACATCACTTTGCAATTCCCACATCTGAGAGGTCGTGGTTCGCAATTGCGAACTCCCGTTCGCATTTCCCATATCAGAGGCCTGCAATTTTTACACTTGAACTTCATTTTTCATATTTTCTCAAACCCAAACACACTTAGGCGATTTTCCAACAACAAGTCTTCTTCCAAATCAATTGTAAGTTAGTTTTTACTCATTTCTTTCAATCATTAACATCTTTTAACATGATTTCAACCAAAAATCAAAGATTTTCATGGGGGAAATTGGGTGTTTTGGGTAGAACCTAGGTTTTCAAAAATTGGGGATTTGGACCTCAATTTGAGGTCCGATTTCAAAACAAATTATATATTTGAGTTCGTGGGGGAATGGGTAATCGGGTTTTGGTTCGAACCTCGGGTTTTGACCACGTGGGCCCGGGGGGCAATTTTTGACTTTTTGGGTAAAACTTTGGAAACCCCATTTTCATGCATTGGGGTTGATTTATTTAGCGTTTATTGATGTAATTAAGTAATTTGTGATTAGATACGAGCGAATTGGTGGTGGAATCAAGGGGTAAAGCCATAATTGAGGCTTGAGTTGTGTTCAAGGCATCGAGGTAAGTGTTTGGTCTAACCCTAGCTTGAGGGATTAGGAGTTGAGTCTTAATTGCTACTTGCTTCTTGTTGAGTACGACGTATAGGCATGGTGACGAGTATCTATACGTTGGTGTCGAGCATGACCGTGAGTCTTAAATTGGTAGTTGTTGTGTTCTTAGATAATACTTCGGATGCTTTAAATTGATGACTCTTGATATTGAGTAAAGATGTGTTTTCGAGACAAACAATGTTATATTTCTTTCAAACGATTGTATTTAGTACTCTTAGTAGTCCATGGATGTTGTGACACCAGTTCTTGGGTAGAGGCACATGTTGAGTTCCGCATTTTGTTCAGCTTAATTAATTTAAGTCTTCCATTTTAATTTTATATTCCGCTGTTATTTAAATATTTATCGCTTGTTGTTATGAATGATAAAAAGGATTTAAAATAAAGGAATTGGGAGTTTATGATTCGTGGCTTGCCTAGCTTCTACGAGTAGGCGCCATCACGACCCCCGAGGGTGGGAAATCCGGGTCATGACAAGTTGGTATCAGAGCTCTAGGTTACATAGGTCTCACAATTCATGGACAAGCTCAATAGAGTCTGAGGGATCGGTACGGAGACGTCTGTATTTATCCCCCAGAGGCTACAGAGTTAGGAAAAGTTTCACATTTGTTCTTTCTTGTCGTGCGGTCTGGTTTCTCAATGCTAATTGAAATTCTACTCTGTTCTTTCGCAGATGGCGAGAACACGCGCTTCCTCATCTATCGATCAGCAGTCCGAGCCCCCAGCAGCTCCCACGAGGGACGGAGGGCGAGGCCGAGGCCGAGGCCGTGCTAGAGGCAGGGGCAGAGCTCAGCCCAGGGCAGCAGCACTAGTGGCGGAGCCTCAGGTTGATTTTGACGAGGTTCCAGCCCCAGCAGTTCCGGTGGGCCCAGCTCAGGTCCTAGAGGGGTTTATTGCTACCCCAGTTCTTCAGGATGCGCTAGTCCGATTGGTGGGCCTCATGGAGAGTGTCACCCGTGCAGGCTTGCTTCCTGTAGCACCAACCACTTCTCAGGCTGGAGGAGGAGCCCAGACTCCTGCTACTCGTACTCCGGAGCAGGTAGCTCCCCAAAATCAGACTCCAGCAGTTCAGCCAGTTGGAGCAGCTCAGCCGGGTGTGGTAGCCCAGGCCAGTGATGGAGCAGCTATGTCTGCCGATGTTTTATGGAGATTGGATAGGTTCACCAAGCTCTTCACTACTACCTTCAGTGGTGCATCTACCGAGGATCCTCAGGACTATCTGGACAGCTGCCACGAGGTTCTTCGGAACATGGGTATTGTTGAGACCAATGGGGTTGATTTTGCTACATTTCGCTTGTCTGGATCCGCCAAGACTTGGTGGAGGGATTATTGCTTAGCTAGACCGGCAGGGTCGCCAGCCTTGACCTGGGGGCAGTTCACACAGCTATTTCTAGAGAATTTTCTCCCTATTACTCAGCGAGAGGCCTATCGGAGGCAGTTCGAGCACCTTCAGCAGGGATCTATGACAGTCACCCAGTACGAGACCAGGTTTATTGATTTGGCTCGCCATGCTCTTATTATACTCCCCACTGAGAGGGAGAGAGTGAGACGGTTTATTAATGGACTCATTCAGCCGATTCGTCTTCAGATGGCCAGAGAGGCTGGGAGTGAGATATCTTTCCAGGAGGCGGCCAATGTTGCCCGGAGGGTTGAGATGGTATTGTCACAGGGGAGTGGTCATAGGGCAGACAAGAGACCCCGTCAGTCAGGCAGATTCAGTGGTGCCTCGTCTGGAGGCAGAGATTCGTATGATAGGGGTCATCCTCCTAGGCCCTTTCAGCCGGCTCTCTAGGTTTCTCACGGTGCTTCTGGTAGCCGTGGTCCTCAGACGCAGTATTCCGATCAGCAGTCCTTCAGTGCACCACCAGCACCTATCAGTGCACCACCGCTTCAGAGTTTCCAGGGTCGTCAGCCCCAGCAGCCGAGGGCTTGTTTTACTTGTGGCGACACGAGGCACATTGCTAGGTATTGCCCTCGCGCACCAGATGGCTCTCAGCATCAGAGTTCTCTTGCCATGGTACAGGCACCAGGTGTTCCACAGCCCGCCCAGCCAGCTAGAGGTGGGGGTAGAGGTGCTAGAGGTGGAGGTAGAGGTCCTAGAGGTGGAGCTCAGACCGCCAGAGGTGGGGGCCAGCCAGCAGCAGGCCGTCCCAGAGAGGTAGATCAGAGTGGTGGGGCCCAGCCCCGATGTTATGCTCTTCAGGCCAGGCCCGAGGCTGAGGCTTCAGATGCAGTTATTACAGGTACGGTTCTGGTTTATGATAGAGATGCTTCAGTGTTATTTGATCCGGGGTCTACGTACTCGTATGTGTCATCTTATTTTTCCCCGTATTTGGTCATGCCTAGTGATGCATTGGGTATTCCTGTTTATGTGTCTACACCGGTGGGTGACTCTATTGTGGTCGATCGAGTTCATCGTTCTTGTGTTGTGGTGATTGGGGGTCTTGAGACTCGTGTAGATTTGTTGCTTTTAGACATGGTTGACTTTGATATTATATTGGGGATGGACTGGTTATCACCTTACCACGCTATCTTGGACTGTCATGCCAAGATTGTGACCTTAGCTTTACCGGGTATGCCTCGTTTAGAGTGGAGAGGGACTCCTGGTCATTCTACCCGCAGTGTTATATCGTATGTGAAGGCTCGGCGTATGGTCGAGAAGGGGTGTTTGGCCTATTTAGCCTATGTTCGTGATTCTAGTGCTGAGGTTCCCTCTATTAATTTTGTGCCCGTTGTTTGTGAGTTTCCTGATGTTTTCCCTTCAGACTGCCGGGTATGCCACCCGACAGGGATGTTGACTTCTGCTCAGCCCATTTCTATCCGCCGTATCGCATGGCACCGCCAGAGTTGAAAGAATTAAAGGAACAATTGCAAGACTTGCTTGAGAAGGGCTTCATTAGACCCAGTGTTTCACCTTGGGGTGCGCCGGTGTTATTTGTAAAGAGAAAGATGGGTCAATGAGAATGTGTATTGATTACGGCAATTGAACAAGGTAACCATCAAGAATAAGTATCCGCTACCGAGGATTGATGATTTGTTCGACCAGCTTCAAGGTGCCAGGGTATTTTCAAAATTGACTTGAGATCTAGCTACCATCAGTTGAGGATTAGGGCATCCGATGTCCCTAAGAAAGCTTTCCGCACTCGGTACGGGCATTATGAGTTCTTGGTTATGTCATTCGGGTTGACAAATGCCCCAGCAGCTTTTATGGACTTGATGAACCGAGTGTTCAGACCTTATTTGGACTCGTTCGTGATAGTCTTCATTGATGATATATTGATATATTCTCGCAGCCAGGAGGAACACGAGCAGCACCTTAGAGTGGTTCTGCAGACTCTGAGGGATAGTCAGGTATATGCAAAGTTCTCCAAGTGGGAATTCTGGCTGAGTTCAGTTGCATTTCTGGATCATGTCGTATCAGCAGAGGGTATTCAGGTGGACCAAAGAAGATTGAGGCAGTCAAGAACTAGCCTAGACCAGCATCAGCCACAGAGATTCGGAATTTCTTGGGACTGACAGGCTACCATCGACGGTTCGTAGAGGGGTATTCATCTATTGCAGCCCCGATGACCAGATTGACCCAGAAGGGTGCCCAGTGCAGATGGTCGGATGAGTGTGAGGCAAGCTTTCAGAAGCTCAAGATAGCTCTGACTATGGCACCAGTGTTGGTTTTGCCCACAGGTTCAGGGCCTTATACAGTCTATTATCATGCTTCCCGTATTGGGCTTAGAGCAATGTTGATGCAGAATGGAAAAGTCATTGCCTATGCTTCGAGGCACTTGAAGATTCATGAGAAGAACTATCCGGTTCATGATTTAGAGGTAGCAGCCATAGTTCACGCAATGAAGATTTGGAGGCATTATCTATATGGCGTGGCATGCGAGGTGTTCACGGATCACAAGAGTCTTCAGTACTTGTTCAAGCAAAAGGAGTTGAATCTGAAGCAGAGGAGATGGTTGGAGTTATTGAAGGATTATGAACACCATCTTATATCACCCGGGAAAGGCCAATGTGGTGGCCGATGCATTGAGTAGGAAGTCAGCCAGTATGGGCAGTCTTGCTTATATTCCGATCGGTGAGAGGCCGCTTGCTTTGGATGTTCAGGCTTTAGCCAATCAGTTCGTGAGGCTGGATGTTTCTGAGCCCAGTCGTGTGCTAGCTTGCACGGTCGCTCGTTCTTCATTATTGGAGCGTATCCGTGATCGACAGTATGATGATCCCCATTTGTGTGTCCTTAGACACACGGTGCAGAGCGGAGGTGCCAAGAAGGTTACTTAGATGATGATGGAGTTTTGAGATTGCAGGGTCGAGTTTGTGTGCCTAATGTGGATGGGCTTCGAGAGTTGATTTTGGAGGAGGCCCATAGCTCCAGGTACTCTATTCATCCGGGCGCCGCGAAGATGTATCAGGATTTGCGGCAGCATTATTGGTGGCGTAGAATGAAGAAGGATATCGTAGCATACGTGGCTCGTTGTTTGAATTGTCAGCAGGTTAAGTACGAGCATCAGAGGCCTGGTGGTTTATTTCAGAGGATTGAGATTCCCGAGTGGAAGTGGGAGCGGATCACTATGGACTTTGTTACTGGACTTCCGCTGACTCGGAAGAAGTTCGACGCAGTATGGGTCATTGTTGATAGGCTGACCAAGTCAGCGCATTTCATTCCTGTGGCAGTCTCCTATTCTTCTGAGAGGTTAGCTGAGATCTATATTCGGGAGATTGTTCGCCTTCATGGTGTGCCCGTATCTATCATTTCAGACCGGGGTACGCAGTTTACCTCGCGCTTCTGGAGAGCAGTTCAGCGAGAGTTGGGCACACGGGTTGAGTTGAGCACAACATTTCATCCCCAGACGGACGGACAGTCCGAGCGGACCATTCAAATTCTAGAGGATATGCTCCGAGCTTGTGTCATTGACTTTGGAGGTCCATGGGATCATTTTTGCCTTTAGCAGAGTTTGCCTACAACAACAGCTACCATACCAGCATCCAGATGGCTCCCTATGAGGCTTTATATGGTAGGCGGTGTCGGTCTCCGGTTGGATGATTTGAGCCGGGAGAGGCTCGGTTGTTGGGTACGGATCTGGTTCAGGAGGCCTTGGACAAGGTCAGGATCATTCAGGATAGGCTCCGTTCAGCTCAGTCCAGGCAAAAGAGCTATGCCGACCGCAAGGTTCGAGATTTGGCTTTCATGGTCGGTGAGCGGGTATTGCTTCAAGTGTCGCCTATGAAGGGCGTCATGAGATTTGGGAAGAAGGCAAAGCTTAGCCCTACGTACATTGGTCCGTTTGAGATTCTTGAATGAGTTGGAGAGGTGGCTTATAGACTTACATTACCACCGAGCTTATCAGCCGTGCATCCAGTGTTTCATGTGTCCATGCTTCGGAGGTATCACGACGATCCATCCCACGTGTTAGATTTCAGCACTGTCCAGTTGGACAAGGACTTATCTTATGAGGAGGAGCCGGTAGCTATTCTAGACCAGCGTTCGTCAGTTGAGGTCGAAGAGTTTCCCTTCTGTTCGTGTTCAGTGGAGAGGTCATCCTCCTGAGGCATCGACCTAGGAGTCCGAGTCCGATATGCGGAGCCGTTATCCTCATCTTTTCCCCGACTCAGGTACTTCCCTTCTTCTGTCCGTTCGAGGACGAACGGTTTGTTTTAGAGGTGAAAAATGTGACGATCCAAAGGGGTCATCACCTATTTTTAATTAAATTCTATGACCCGAGGCCTTGAAAACCTCATTTAGAGTCACCTCGATTTGCGAGCGCAGTCCGGGCGCGTAGTCGAAAAGCTTAAATGAGAAACTGTGTGAAAAATGATAAGTTTTGACCATAAAATAATTAATTTGACCTAGGTCAACGGTTTGGGTAAACGGACCCGGACCCGTGATTTTGACAGTCCCGGAGGGTCCGTAGGAAAATATGGGACTTGGGCGTATGCCCGGAATCGAATTCCGAGGTCCCAAGCCCTAGAAATGAATTTTTTTTTTGTAAAAATTATTTTCTGAAATTGTTTAAGGAAGTTTGAAATGAAAATTGATTAGAACGTGTTGGTATCGGGCCATATTTTGGTTCTGGCGCCGGTACAGGTCTTATAAATGGTTTAAGTCATTACTGTGAAATTTGGTTGAAAACGGACGTCATTTGACGTGATTCGGACCTAAATTGGAAAATTTGATGTTTTATGAAGTTTGAAAGAATTCTTGGATTTTGAAGTTTAATTCGATGTTTATGATGTTATTTTGGCGATTTGATCGCACGAATAAGTCCGTAGGATGTTTTTGAGGTTGTGTGTATATTTGGTTTGGAGCCCCGAGGGCTCGGGTGAGTTTTGGATAGGCCACGGGTGCATTTTGAACTTTGAAAAAAATCTGGTATTCCTGTTCTGCAATCATCGCATTTGCAAAGCAGGTCTTGCAAATGCGAGCTCGCAAATATGAGCCTGGCATCACAAATGCGAGAAGGGAATTTTTGCAGCCTGATCGCAAATGCGACCAACTGGCCCGCAAATGCGAAACAGGGACTGTCGCAAATGCGACATTTTCGATCGCAAATGCGAAGCCCCTCAATTTGTACAGTGTTCGCAAATGCGAACATCACTTCGCAATTCCCACATCTGAGAGGTCGTGGTTCGCAATTGCGAACTCCCGTTCGCATTTCCCATATCAGAGGCCTGCAATTTTTACACTTGAACTTCATTTTTCATATTTTCTCAAACCCAAACACACTTAGGCGATTTTCCAACAACAAGTCTTCTTCCAAATCAATTGTAAGTTAGTTTTTACTCATTTCTTTCAATCATTAACATCTTTTAACATGATTTCAACCAAAAATCAAAGATTTTCATGGGGGAAATTGGGTGTTTTGGGTAGAACCTAGGTTTTTCAAAAATTGGGGATTTGGACCTCAATTTGAGGTCCGATTTCAAAACAAATTACATATTTGAGTTCGTGGGGGAATGGGTAATCGGGTTTTAGTTCGAACCTCGGATTTTGACCACGTGGGCCCGGGGGGCGATTTGTGACTTTTTGGGTAAAACTTTGAAAAATCCATTTTCATGCATTGGGGTTGATTTATTTAGCGTTTATTGATGTAATTAAGTAATTTATGATTAGATACGAGCGAATTGGCGGTGGAATTAAGGGGTAAAGCTATAATTGAGGCTTGAGTTGTGTTCAAGGCATCGAGGTAAGTGTTTGGTCTAACCCTAGCTTGAGGGATTAGGAGTTGAGTCTTAATTGCTACTTGCTTCTTGTTGAGTACGACATATAGGCATGGTGACGAGTATCTATACGTTGGTGTCGAGCATGACCGTGAGTCTTAAATTGGTAGTTGTTGTGTTCTTAGATAATACTTCGGATTCTTTAAATTGATGACTCTTGATATTGAGTAAAGATGTAGTTTATTCTCGTGGACTTTATTTATGCTTGGGTACTGGTATTAATCGAGCCGAGTAAGAGTTGAGCTAGGATTTGGTTATAGCTGATTTTCCCATGCCGAGATGGTTGTTTTGATGTTGTTGTTCCCTTGCCGGGAAATTATTATTATTATATTGCTTTTGTTTCCTTGCCGGAAATTTTATTGTGACCTTGTGTTGACTTGGAAATGGGAGCGGGTGGTACGCCTACCACAAGATATTGTTGAAATAGGAGTAGGTGGTACGCCTACCACAAGTTATTAATTGAAATGGGAGCGGGTGGTACGCCTACCACAAGTTATTGATTGAAATGGGAGCGGGTGGTACGCCTACCACAAGTTATTGATTGAAATGGGATCGGATGGTACGCCTGCCACAAGATATTGATAAAATGGGAGCGGGTGGTACGCCTACCATGAGTTATGATGAAATGAGAGTGGGTGGTACGCCTACCACGAGATTTGATGAAATGGGAGCGGGTGGTACGTCTACCACGGAAATATTGAGAAATGGGATCGGGTTGCACGCCTGCAACAAGATATGTATTAACAGTGAAATCTGCTTTTATTTCCCTTATCCGTGTTAGGGGTAAATTATTGATGTTCCTTATTATTCTCTTGAAATTCTGTATAATCTGCTATCCCCGAAGCATGTTCCCCTCCTATTTAAAAATGTTTATTCTTGTTATTTTTCCGCTGTAGATATATATATAACTGCACAGGTTTATGTGGTAGTCCGGTCTAGCCTCGTCACTACTTCGCCGGGGTTAGGCTAGGCACTTACCAGCATATGGGTTCGGTTATGCTGATACTACACTCTGTGCTCTTTTGCATAGATCCAGGTACCGGACAGCAGCAGTAGCTCGGGAGCCAGCCTTCAGTCCACCGAGACTCCAAGGTAGCCTTGCATGCGTCCGCAGGCCCGGCGTCTCCTCTATCTTATATTTTATTCTGTTATCTCATGTTTTCGAGACAAACAATGTTATATTTCTTTCAAACGATTGTATTTAGTACTCTTAGTAGTCCGTGGATGTTGTGACACCAGTTCTTGGGTAGAGGCACATGTTGAGTTTCGCATTTTGTTCAGCTTAATTAATTTAAGTCTTCCGCTTTAATTTCATATTCCGCTGTTATTTAAATATTTATCGCTTGTTGTTATGAATGATAAAAAAGATTTAAAATAAAGGAATTGGGAGTTTATGATTCGTGGCTTGCCTAGCTTCTACGAGTAGGCGCCATCACGACCCCCGAGGGTGGGAAATCCGGGTCGTGACAATGTCATGCTAGACATATAAGATATCGAAAACTGATTGCACATACCATTGACTTTATACTTTCAAGTGTTTGAACTACATGTTCAAAACTACATGTCTTTCATATGAAATTTGAATTGTGTCTCTTCTATTTGGCCAATATTTTTGTGTCTGTATCGACAGACTTAAAAACTTAGCGCTTTCATAGATGTCGTCGACGAATATTTTATATTGGTTCCAACCTCCTTTTTTTCATAAAGACATAACATTGAGATCTCTTCATTTATATTTTCAGGTACCTGAATCTCTCCTGAGATTTTATGAAGTGTTATGTCATGTGATATTCTAGATCACTTGCCTCCTTTGTTATGATCATTTAGATCATTTGCTCATCTTCTTTATCAAGAAGTTTATTTGAAACCGATTTGTCTATACGCTTTAAGCGTACCATAGACTTTGTCCTTCTAGGACTTATTCTAATAGGAGCATTTGCAGTGAGAATATAGTTACTTTCTTTGGGTCAGCAAATGTGTATGGCATGCTTTGCAATATATAGCAGATGAATTATATTTTTATGAACCTCAAGTTCATATTATCTTATTCGAGGATCTAGATGTACAAATACTAATTCATTCCGCATAACTTTTTCTCAACTGTTTATCATATCTCCCCCTCATGTTAGAAAAACTAGCTTGTTTCCTCAACTTTGAGAACCCATATTTGTGCCTTATGGTGTTGATCAAAATATACACCGCACATCACTAATAATAAGATGAAATTATTTGGTTCCCGACCCTGAACCACTTGTGAGGGGAGAAAATAATGTACTTTGGTATATAACGTCTATCAAATTGATATAGATAACTTTGTTCTCATAAGCAATTGTTTAGCTATTAAGTTGAGGCACTCAATAAATTATTTTGCTAAACCAACTTATCAAGATGAACTATCTTGAATAAAAAATCTGGAAATTATGCTCTAAATCAAGTTATTGAGCAAGTTACCTAGCAAATACCATGTTGCGGGTTAATAATAATGGCACATGTAACCATCTCATAGATGCATCTTATGTGGTATACATGGCAGGTGAATGGGCCCATATTCACCTTTTATATTTCCAGCATTCATGGGATTCAATCCCAATTTTAGTTGATCTATTAATTAATGAGAACAAGCAATATAAGAGAATTCGTAAAGAACTTTCTAGTTCTTTTAATATTTACCCATGTGAATTCTCTATTATTTTTGCACATCATACTTAAATTGATATGGCTAAACTAATTATGCCAACTGAATAAATTATCAATATTGATAAAATTCAAATTTACACCATGACGTGTGCAATTATCAATAAACTCCAAGTTTATTATGATATGAGTTTTTATAATAATAAACATCCACTTTATTGTAGTATTCTTTTATTTGTGTAGTACAAACTGGAGAACAAAGCGGGTAGCTTTTCACATACATGTCACCCCGCTATAAGTTGTAGTAATATAAGATATTAAATCTTTCCTTTATTTATAGTCTCAATATAACCAATCGCTTTCGCTATACTTTGGAAACTGAATAAGTTTCTTTGAGACTTACTACAACACAATACCTTATTGGTAATCAGTTGTGTTTCTCCAAAATAGTATAATTGGCTCTTGCAGAGTTCTCAATTGATTTTGTACTATCACATATTCATCAACATCCATATGGTGAATATCTCTTTTAAGGAGAAAGTTATACCATTATGGTCATGGCCAAAATTATATGCAAGTTCTTTTTCTTGCATTACCGCTGTCTTTTAATAATCACAATGCCAAAATATTTTGGCGTACAATAAGTACGTGACCAATGACTATTTATGCCATAATAATGATATTATTTTTTTATTTTCTCTCAAACCTCCTTCTAGAGGTGAGTGTGGTATATATTCACTACCACTAGCACGTTCATATTCTTCCAAGAATGAATATGTATTCATAAATCATATGTTGTCACATTCACATCATGAATGGACCATAGTTATCTGTATGTGCTTTATAATATCTCATGTCAAATCGATGACAAATATTACTCTCACAGAGTGAAGAATTATTTTGAGAATCCTTATTATTCTCATTATCACAATGGTGACGATTATAATTTCGTCTATTGCCACGTCCACATTCATTGATACATTCACGGTAATAATTTTATCTTCTTTCAGACTTATTACATATTGCTACCACATTCTCTTAAGGGAATAATAATGAAGCAAATTCAATGGGACGGGTTTCCACTTCTTTGCCCACAATCATACTGAATTTGATCATGGCAAGGCATAGAATTTTACCACTTCAGGTGGTTATAATTTCTTATAAACTCTATTAGAGTTATAATCAAACATTGTTGTCTTTGCTTGTATGTAAAATCAAATTATAGAATTTCAAGAATTTAAAAGAGAAAAATAAAGTAAAATACTTACCTTAAATCCAAAATTTAATCATGAAGGAAGTTCATGGAACAATTGACAATCATTATGTTCAATCCCAAAGTTTCAACTCAATTGATTAGAGTTTCGTGCTGATAACGTGTTGTGAAACAATAAAAGTAGAAGAACAATATTGCAGAGAAAGAGAGAGAGGGAATTCTTATTGAATTTTGGGATGAATTACAATGGAATAGAATCCTTTATTTATAGGGAGAGAGTGGCTTAACCACCAAGTAATAAACCCTAGAATCTCTTTAAATATAGACATTCACCATGAATAAATTCTATTTATTACAATATGTCATTAATTAAATTTATATGACTTCATTGAATTAGAAGAAAGTATTTTTCTACCAAATAGAAAAAAATGACCCTGATCACTTATGAGCTAAAGTTTTTTACTTTCTTTTTACAAATACGCCAATTGTTACACCGATATGTGATAAATAATTGGATCTAGTTATCAATGTGTCTTTGGTATAAAGAAAAAAGTTGTCCATATTAATTTTTTAGGATAAATATTTGGTTGGAGAACAAAAAATAGTCTTTGAGAGAACTTCATCACAATTGACAATCATGTCAGCCAATTAACTAGCATTGATGAAAGTTTTTAGCATTAGAAATATTGATAATAATGTCAAATGGTTGGCTAGAATAAGTAACATGCAATAAGGGCTCGAGCAGTTGTAAAGGACAATGATTTACACACATAATTAGGACAAGTCATTTTTTGTTATAAATAGAATTTTATTTATGGTGAATGTTCATATTTAGAGAGATTCTAGGGTTTATTACTTGGTGGCTAAGCCAACCTCTCCCTATAAATAGAGGTTCTATTCCATTGTAATTCATCCCATATCAATAAGAATTCCCTCTCTCTCTACTTTGCTTTGCAATACTCTTCTTCTTTAGTTATTGTTTTATAATACGTTATCAGCACGAGACTCTACCGTCTCAAGAAGCTCTTTGAGAAGATTAAGGTAATTTTTCTCCTCTTTTTAATTATGACTGACATTATGAAAAGAAAGTTCGTTGCCCTTGAAATTTCGGGCAAGAACTATATGACATGGGTGTTGGATGCTGAAATCCACTTAGATGCAATGGGTCTTGGAGACGCCATTAAAGACAAAACTAAAGCATCCACCCAAGACTGTGCTAAGGCCTTGATTTTCTTGCGCCATCACCTTGATGAAGGGTTCAAAATTGAATATCTCACAGTCAAAGATCCACTTATTTTGTGGAATGGCTTAAAGGAAAGATATGACAACTTAAAGTTGGTCACTCTTCCACAAGCACGATATGATTGGGCTCATCTGAGGCTCCAAGACTTTAAGTCTGTTTCTGAATATAATTCTGCGATGTTCAGAATTACTTCTAAATTGAAACTCTGTGGAGATACTATCAGTGATTATGATATGCTTGAAAAAACGTTTACAACGTTTCATGCCTCCAATATGGTTCTGCAACAGCAGTACAGAGAGAAAGGTTTCAAGAAGTACTCTGAGCTGATTTCTCTTCTTCTTGTGGCTGAGCGAAACAATGACTTGCTCATGAGAAATCACGAAAATCGACCCACTGGGTCTACACCATTGCCTGAAGTGGATGAGGTGTATTCCCATTATGCTAAGCGTGGAAAAGGCCGTGACTCTATTCGTAGTCATGGTCGTGGTCATGGTCGTAGCCGTGGCCGTGGCCGTAGACAAGGAAGAAATTTTCCTGGTGTTAATCATCCCCCAAAGAGAAATAACTACCAAAAGTGGAAAGGGAAAGATGAGAAGCCAAAAGCAAATGGTTCAGAAACTGTATGCTATCGTTGCGGTGGAAAAGGGCATTGGACAAATATTTGTCGTGTACCAAGACATTTGGTTGAGCTTTATCAAGCATCTCTAAAGAATAAAGGCCCTGAAGCCAATTTTGTCTCTGACAATGATTTTGACATCACCCACTTGGATGTGTCAGACTTCTTTGAGCGCCCTGATGGAAAAATAGACCACTTGATCGGTGATGGATCCGTGGTTAAAGATGATTGAGTAGTTTGATTTTTATTTTTACATATTCGTAGTAGCTAATAAACATCATGTAATCACAGTTCTTTACATGGGTAGTAGTCATTAGTACTATTTATTTTATAGGATTAGTTATAGTATTCGTTTTAAACTATGTTTCAGTTTGCTTAGTTTTTTTTCTCTCAAGGATTAACATATTCTTTACTAAATTAAGGTTGTGATGTGAAAAGAATATTCAGTTACTTGAATTGAAAACAAAAGGATTAACTTTGAAAGATTTCACGTAATTAGAGAATGACGTCAAATTAATGCGAGCATATTTGCAAGTGAATTACGTTATCACGTTATTAGTGCCCAACTGCTGATTATCGGATTTGAATGGAATATAAATTCATTTCTTTATTACTACACCAAGTTAATCATTGATTGTCTTGCTCATTTACTATTCATTTGAATTTGAGCTAACTTTGAAAGTGAAAATACCACTTTTCTATTACTAGCATGATGGAAATTTTTAAGAAAGTGATAAGTGTAAATAAAGTATGATTGTATTTTTAGCTACATAATGGTTTGAATCACAACGAGAGTTTGCCCGAAATTGCATTAGAGTCATTATTGAATCAACAATTTAACTTTATTTCTTTCCCTTATATATGAAAATACTAATATTATTCGTATATTTCTTTTGTATGTCAAACAATTGAAAGCAAATATGGATACCTCACATAACAAATTTGGATCAAAATTCTATTGTAAAAATATTTGTTTAGTTGATTCATGTACGACACATACAATATTCAAAGAGAAGAAATATTTCTCTCATTTAAGTATGTGTAAGGCAGATGTTACTATAATTTCTGGTAGTAGTAAATTAATTGAAGGCTCTGGAAGAGCTACTATAACTCTGCCTAAGGGAACAATACTTATCATAGAGAATGCAATGTTCTCCTCCAAGTCCAAGAGAAACTTGTTGAGTTTTAAAGATATCCGCAGAAATGGATATCATATTGAGACAATAGATGAGAATAATCTTGAATATCTCATTATTACCAAAAATGTCTCTGGCCAGAAAAGGGCTATTGAGAAGTTCCCATCTTTATCTTGTGGCCTGTATTGGACAAGAATTAGTGCAATTGAGGCACATTCTATTGTAAACCAAAGTTACTGATTCCAATACTTTTGTACTTTGGCATGATCTATTGGGACATCCTGGATCAATTATGATAAGACGGATTATAGAAAACTCAAATGGGCATCCATTAAAGAATTTAAAGATTCTTTTAAATGATGAATTTTCTTGCACTTCTTGTTATCAAGGCAAGTTAATTAGTACACCATCACCAACAAAGATTGGAATTGAGTCCCCTGCGTTTTTGGAACGTATACAAGGGGACATCTGCGGACCTATTCACCCACCTAGTGGGTCGTTTAGATATTTCATGGTCTTAATAGATGCATCTTCTAGATGGTCTCATGTGTGCCTATTGTCATCACGCAACCTCGCGTTTGCAAAATTAATGGCACAAATAATTCGATTACGGGCGCAATTCCCTGATAATCCAATTAAGTCTATTAGACTTGATAATGCTGCTGAGTTTTCATCCTAAGCATTTAATGATTATTGCTTATCAATTGGGATAAAAGTGGAACATCCTGTAGCTCATGTTCACACTCAAAATGGTCTTGCAGAGTCTTTAATTAAACGTCTGCAATTGATAGCAAGACCGTTACTCATGAAAACGAGGCTGCCCACTTCTGTTTGGGGTCACGCCATTTTGCATGCAGCAATGCTAGTTCGTCTCAGACCGATAAATTATCATAAATATTCCCCGTTGCAATTAGTTTTGGGTCATGAACCTAATAATCCCATTTAAGAATTTTTGGATGCGCAGTATATGTGCCTGTAGCACCGCCATATCGCACCAAATGGGTCCCCAAAGAAGGTTAGGAATATACGTTGGGTTTGAATCGCCCTCCATTATTCGCTATCTTAAAACATTAACGGGGGATTTATTCACTGCTCGATTTGCAGATTGTCGATTCGATGAGACACTTTTCCCAAAACTAGGGGGAGAAGTTGGTGAAACCAAACGGGAAATTTTGTGGAAAAATCCATCATTATCTCATCTTGATCCATGTGCCTCTATTTGTGAAAAAGATGTGCAAAAGATTATTCATTTGCAGAGAATAGCAAATCAAATGCCAGATGCATTTAGGGATATGAAAAGGATAACAAAATCACATATCCCTGCGGAGAATGTTCCAATCCGTATTGATGTCCCTATTGGACAATCTTCTAGTGTCATAGCTAATGAGTCAAAAGCACGCCTTAAACGTGGCAGACCATTAGGCTCCAAAGATCGAAATCCTAGAAAAAGGAAAACAAATGATCAAAATGACACTACGAAAGAATCTCATGAAAAAATCCACGATTTAATAAATTCTGAGATTCATGAGGAATCCACTGAGCCCGAGACTCAAAAAAATAAGGAACTATCAATAAATCCAATCGATATTGAGACAAATTTGAATTCAGTGGATATAGTGGTGGATTATGTCTTTGCATATAATGTTGCATCTAGCATTATGCAAGAAAGTGAGGATCTTGAACCTCAATCTGTTGGAGAATGTCGACAAAGACTTGATTGGCCAAAATGGCAAGAAGCAATCCAATCAGAGTTGAACTCACTTGCAAAACGTAAAGCTTTTAGGCCTGTAGTCCAAACACCTAATGGTGTTAAGCCTGTTGGCTATAAATGGGTCTTTGTACGCAAGAGAAATGAGAAAAATGTGGTACAAAGATATAAGGCACGCTTGTTGCACAAGGATTTTCACAAAGGCCTAGTGTCGATTATGAAGAGACATATTCACCCGTTATGGATGCTATAACGTTCCGTTATCTCATTAGTTTTGCTGTCAATGAAAAGCTTGACATGCATTTAATGGATGTGGTTACCGCCTACCTTTATGGCTCACTTGATAATGAGATATACATGAAAATTCCCGAGGGATTCAAAATGCCTAACGCAAATAATTCAAAATCCTGGGAAATGTTTTCAATCAAATTGCAAAGATCTTTGTACGGTCTAAAGCAATCAGGACGAATGTGGTATAATCGTCTTAGTGAGTATTTATTAAAGGAAGGCTATATAAATGATGCCATTTGCCCATGTGTTTTCATAAAGAAAAGAACATCGAAATTTATTGTACTTGCCGTATATGTTGATGACATAAACCTTATTGGAACTCCTATAGAACTCCAAAAGGCAATTGATTATTTAAAGAAGGAATTTGAGATGAAAGATCTCGGAAAGACAAAATTATGTCTTGGTTTGCAAATTGAACATTTGGCAAACGGAATTTTTGTTCATCAATCTGCCTACATAGAAAAGGTATTGAAACGGTTTTACATGGATGGAGCACATCCATTAAGTACTCCGATGGCTGTTCGATCACTTGATGTGAATAAGGATCCATTCCGACCTCAAGAAGAGAATGAAGAGCTACTTGGTCCTGAAGTACCATATCTTAGTGCAATTGGTGCACTAATGTATCTTGCTAACACTACAAGACCTGACATAACTTTTTTAGTTAATGTCTTGGCAAGATATAGCTCTGCTCCCACAAGGAGACATTGGAATAGAATTAAACACATATTGCGGTATCTAAAAGGGACTACCGATATGGGCTTATTTTATGCAACAATTGCAGTCCCGATCTTGTTGGTTATACTGATGCTGGGTATTTATCCGATCCACACAAGGCTCGATCTCAAACAGGTTAAATGTTTACCTGTGGAGGCACTGCCATATCTTGGCGATCGACTAAGCAATCAATTGTGGCTACTTCATCTAATCATGCTGAGATAATTGCTATTCATGAAGCAAGTCGAGAGTGTGTGTGGTTGAGGTCTATAATACATCTTATTAGAGACAAATGCAGTGTGAAATGTGACAAGTTACCCACAATTTTGTATGAAGATAATACAGCATGCATAGCTCAATTGAAGGGAGGATTCATAAAAGGAGATAGGACAAAGCACATTTCACCAAAGTTATTTTTCACACGTGATCTTCAAAAGGTGATATCAATGTGCAACAGATTCGTTCAAGTGATAATATGGCTGATTTGTTCACAAAATCTCTACCAACGTCAACCTTCAAGAAGCTAGTGTACAAGATCGGGATGCGAAGGCTCAAGGATGTGAATTGACGCTCTCATCAGGGGGAGTTAATGCGCGTCGCACTCTTTTTCCCTTACAAGGTTTTGTCCCACTGGATTTTCCTTGCAAGGTTTTTAACGAGGCAACCAATAGGCGCATTTCTAAACATGTGTACTCTTTTTCCTTTTCTAGAATTTTTTTTCCATTGGGTTTTCTTTTAGTTAAAGTTTTAACGAGGCAAATTATCTGTTGTATAGACATTCAGGGGGAGTGTTATAAATAGAATTCTATTTATGGTGAATGTCCATATTTAGAGAGATTCTAGGGTTTATTACTTGGTGGCTAAGTCAACCTCTCCCTATAAATAGAGGGTTCTATTCCATTGTAATTCATCCCATATCAATAAGAATTCCCTCTCTCTCTACTTTGCTCTGCAATACTCTTCTTCTTTATTTATTGTTTTATAATATTTTTCTCCTTTTGACTAAAAAAAATTTTCCGTAAAAATAATTTTCAATAATTAAATACCAAAAAATGACCTTTTTTATTGAAAATACTTTTCATCATGCGTTTGTCGGGAGGAAAAGGTTCTCCATTATAAATATATTATTTTAGAGAATTATTTTATGGATCACTAATGTTCTCATGTGAAAGTGTGTAAGATCATCAATTTCATGATCATTTTCTAGTGCATGTTTGGTTGGACATGAAAGTATCACATATAGTATAATTGTATAAGGTATAGGAGCACCAGCGGAACTAGCATGGGTAATACAGGTTCGCAAAATCCAATACTTTTGATCTAAACCCTGTACATTTATTGAGAAATTCATTAAATAATTAAATTTTATAATCCATAAATTTCAAATCCTAATCAATCCACCTCAATATAAGAGTGGGTATCTTTTTAATGGTAACAGAGTTAAGGTTTAGGATGGGAATTGGGATATCAGAATAATGTACTGTCTTGCTGATGTTAGTATTGATTAAAACAAGTAAGACTCAATCAGATTTGGGATATCTTTAAAGGAAATGACATGATCTTCACTCTGTTAACACCCGAAATAATCTAGCTTGATTGCTGCGTTTAAGTTGGGAAGGGAGAATAGGAGAGAGATATGAATTAATGAACTAATTACAGAAACATACAAGTGATAAATTCATAAACAATCCTCTCAAAATACAAAAAGCTCCTCTTAAAAACATCCAAAAAATTCAAGTGAATGTATAATCCAAAGTATAGGTAAGGAAATGAACCATCACCATCCTCCTAAATAAAGAGATGTCAATTCATATACACATATATAGACAAAAGCAAATGATACAGGATCAGAAAAAGAGTTCTACATAAAAATGAAAATGTTTTACTTGAAGAGTTCATTATCCACTGTTTGTTAACCTTGAAATGTGAAAAAACAATTCCATGGAAAATATATATTTTACTACCAAATAGAAAAATACGACCCTTATCACTTATGAGCTAATGTAGTTTATTTTAATAATACGACTACTATTGATGATCAATTTTGGTCCTCCCCTTTTAATTAAATTATTTATATTTATTAATCAATAATAAATGTAGTAAAGTATTTTAAAATTAATAATACCTATTTTCTTTAAATATAAATGATATAATATATAATAATAATTAATAATATTTAATTAATAGTAATTTAGTATTAAATATTTATAAATTATATTACTCCTGCTGTTTTAATTAATTAAAAAAATTTATATTTTAATAAATAAGTATTGCAATTAATTTAATGATTTAATCTCATATTTATAATCATATTACCTTTATTACTTTATTAAGCCAAAATAGTGTTTACAATTTAGTAGATGAAGTATTATAATCAATTTTGACAACCAATTAATTACAGTAGTTAACTAATAATATGTTATTTTATTATTTTTAATTAGGATTAATTAAGTCTAATTAATTTAACTATAAAGGGGGTTAAAAACTCTAAAAGGCCACAATTGCAAATGGTTCAATTAAACGCACTGTGACTGAAATTTAAATTCCTTACCCACCTTATTCGGCCCAAAAACACAGGCCCAATGCCTTGACCCGATCCGGAACCCATCCCATCTGTCCAAGTTGGCAATCCATGCCACCCCTTCTAAGCCAATGGCAATGCGCCACGTCATCCCTTTCCAGCACTTACAAAAAAACACAAAATGATCTGGACCATTGATCCAATTCATCAATGGTCCACAATTTGTCACGACCTGGAATACCCTATCTTGGGATCGTGATGGCGCCTAACATCTACTTGCTAGGCAAGCCGACATTATTAATTAATCAGTTTGTAACAATTAACACAAAGTAATGATATTTAACGATAAATGAACTCAGAATTTAGCACAGTGTTAATAGAAATAACGTGATACTAACTACTCCTAGAAATCCGGAGTCACAAGTACATGAGCAGCTAGACGTCAGGGTTGTGGACGTCGTGCAGCTATACCTCCAGTCTCTGATACAACTAAATCTGTCACGACCCCAGATTTTCCTCCGTAGGATGTCGTGATGGCACCTAGTCTCTAAGACTAGGTAAGCCGATTACTAACAACGACTAGGCCAATTCTTAACAATGATAATTTGAAACATAGTTTAATATAAGTGCCGAGACAAAAGCGGAATAAGCCCACGCCGCAATAATCATAATAACTTCCCAAGGCTGGTGATACATGGAATGATCTCAAGGATAGAAATACAATACTGTTCAAATGCCAAACTGGCAGTACAATGTAAGGTAGAGACTCCAAGGGACTGCAACGACCAAGCAGCTCTACCTTGAATCCTCGCGATCAACAAGCTAACTTTGTCGGGTCCGATATCTCCAATACCCGGCTCTATACAAAAATATGCAAAAGTGTAGTACGAGTACACCACGGTCGGTACCCAGTAAGTATTAAGACTAACATCGGTGGAGTGGTGATGAGGTACAAGTCAAGACACTCACTAGACAAAATAACCTGTGCAGTATAGAAGTATAAAGCTAATAATGAAAGCAGAAATAAGTATATGGCAACATGAATCAACAAGTAATACAAACAATAAAGCAATAAGAATACCGAGAAGTGTCTTTAAAACCAAATAAGGAACACAAAGGATAGCCAATTAATCAAGCCGTTCTAATACAAGTTTCACAATGAAATCACTCTGCGATACCTCATATCATAGTCACAGGCCCCGGTCTCAACCCACCATCATATACTCACGGCACCTCGTGCCCACATCTTGAATCACAATCGCACGGACAACTCACGTACCAAAATCACAATCCGTCCGGCATAGTTACAGGCTCACAATCACAATCCGCCCGGCGTAGTCACATGCTCACAATGACAATCCGCCCGGCATGGTCACAGGCTCACAATGACAATCCGCCGGCTTGGTCACAGGCTAATAACAACATGAAAATGGATAATACAAGAACACATGGGCATGATCAATAAATGTCAAGTTTCGTACTCTTGAACTAGTATAAGTGGCATGCTACGGTGTATGCTTGTGCGAGTGTACTACTGCATCCCAAGTCAACAAGTAATATCAAAGACATCAAATAGCTCATCGAAACAACAAGGCAAGTCACACAAGGTATATGACAAACACCAGGAAAAAAGCACACCATCACACGAAAATCACCAACACAATGTCTCCAAACCATCGCACATCATCCCTGACATTGCCACCCTTATCTCTCCGCTAGCCATCTATATCACTCTGCCCTGACAATATCGTTAGCCACCCTTATCTCTCCGATAGCCACCCATATCACTCTGTGTAATATCCACCCTTATCACTCCGTACGGAAAATAATATAATAGCCACCTGTATCACTCTGTACATTCAACAGTAGTGAGATGCCACCCTTATGCCTCGTATAACATCAACGGAGAAATGCCACCCTTATACTCTACATAACATCAACAACAGTGAAATGCCACCCTTATACTCCGCATAACAACAACCAAACCACACAAAAATTCACACGTGCTATCATCACAACAACACAACATATCACTCATCACAAGTGCCCGTAGGCCACAACCTTTTCAAGAATTCAACGATATCAATATTTTCACAACAAATAGCCCACGACTCAACACAACGTATATAGAATCTCAATAATAGCAAATAATCAGAAAAGTAACTCAACAAGGAACAACAACTCCTTTATACACAACTTCAATTAAAACAGATCAATGACTCTTGATAACTTTGATTCCAATTAATTGTTTAAGGTAAACTCAATAGTGAAAGTGTCTCCATGAAATGGCAACTCCGGATTCTAGTGTATGAGTTAAGCTAAAAATGGAAGAGATGACGCGAGCTAGTACTACGTCTAAAGGCATGAGATTAAACCGGCAACAAGGGATATCATATAACAATAATCTCAACGAAGAGCAACTCAACAATAAAAGAAATCACATAATGGTAAAAGTGGTAATAACTCCAAATAAAGTACATAAGAACGAACTCGACAAGTAAAGAATGTGACATGTAGCGACAACTTCAAATAAAGCATGTGATAGTAGACATGACGAATAAAGGATATAACATGTGCTAACAATTCCAAATAAGTACATAAGAGATGACTAAGAGTCTAGATCGGTCGATTTCCATGTATAAGCCCGAGTACGTACTCGTCACCTCACATACACGGCTTCCACATGACACAAATAGCACAAACGACTCAAATCCTAAGGGGTAGTTTCCCCCACACAAAGTTAGGCTAGGTACTTACCTCAAAGAAGCTAGACCGATACTCTAAAATGACCTTCTCGTGTGAAACAACCTCCGAACGGCTAAAATCTAGCCAAAATAACTTCATAACATAAATAAAAGCCATAGAAAACAATTCCGGATAATAAAGCTTCGATCTTTAATTAAAACTAAAGATTCGACACAAAAAATCAACCCTAGGCCCGCACCTCGGAACCCGACAAAATTCATGAAATACGAACACCCACTCCGATATAAGTCCAACCATACCAAAATTATCAAATTCCGATGTCCAATCTCTTTTCACATCCTCATTTTATATTTTTGAAAGATTTTACAAAAATTCTCATTTTCTCTCATTCAATTCACTAATTTAATGTTAAAAACAAAGATGGAATCACGAAATAAAATCAAATCCGGGTAAAGAACACTTACCCCACACCAATACATGAAGAACCCCTCCAAAATCGCCCAAATCTGAAGTCTACAACTCAAGATATGATAAAAATGGCCAAACCCTCGAATAAATGCTTCTGCCCAGACCTTTTCGCATATGCGAAACACTAGCCGCTTGTGCGACGTCGCTTTTATGACCAAAAACTCACTTCTGCGAAAACCACTGAAGCCCGACCATCGCACCTACAAAAAATATCTTCACTTCTGCGACTTTGCAGGTGCGATGAACCTTCCTCTTTTGCGAGACTCCCTCGCTTCTGCGCCTCACAATCCGCTCCTGCGCTTTCGCAGATGCGACCCATTCTCCGTATCTGCGGACTTACCTGACCTGCTTAAAATACGCTTCTGCGCCAACTCTACCACTTCTGTGGCTTCGCACCTGCGCCCAAAGTTTCACAGGTGCGACCACACCAGATCCTGTCAACAACAACTTCACTCCACATGATCCAAACAACCCGAAACTCGTCCGAAACACACCTGGGCCCCCGGAACCCCGTCGAAACATACCAACAAGTTCCATACCATAACACGGACCTTCTCGAGGCCTCAAATCACCTCAAACAATATCAAAACTACAAATCACACCTCAAATCGAACTTAATGAACTTATGAACTTTCAACTTCTACAACTCGCACCGAATCATATCAAATCAACCCAGAATGACGTCAAATTTTGCATGCAAGTCCCAAATGACATAACGGAGCTAATTCAACTCTCGGAATCGCAATCCAAGCCTGATATCAATAAAGTAAACTCCCGGTCAAACCTCTCAACCTTCCAAACCTTCAACTTTCCAACTTTCGCCAAAATGCATCAAATTAACCTACGGACCTCCAAATTCAATCCGAACACATAGCTAAGTCCAAAATCATCATGTGAAGCTATTGGAATCATCAAAACACCATTCGGAGTCGTCTACACAAAAGTCAAACTCCGATCAAATCTTACCGCTTATGCTTCTAAAACAAGAATTATTCTTCCAAATAAATCCCAAATCGTCAGAAATCCAAACTCAAACACACACACAAGTTATAATACACAATACGAAGTTGCTCGAGACCTAAAGACACCGAACGAGATGCTAGTTCTCAAACAACTAGTTGGATCATTATAAAATCCAAGCAGGACACCTCTAGACGCCGCTGGGATCAACACTAGTATCTGCACAAGAAGGAAAGAAGTGTAACATGAGTAAAACCGACCCAATGTACTTCGTAAGTGTCGATCCTAACACCAACGAGGTAGTGACGAGGCTACGACAAGATACTTATGTAAAATCATGTACAAATATTTATACATAATGCAATAGAATAACAAGTAGGATAATTTAAATACTAACTGGGAGGGGCATGTGGAAAAGGGGAGTACGATACGAATGGCAATTACAAAACCATCAAATAATCTTTCTCTGATAGACGATAATAATGAAACCAATTAAATCATCAATCAGAAACCAAGTAAACAATTGAATTCAACAATGGAAACGACATCACCCTTCGTGATTTTACTCTCGTCCTCACCATGTAATATCATAATTGAAATGGCACAGAATCACCCTTCGTGCTTTTACTCTCAACCTCACATGATATGATAAATGGTGATAAGCAATCAAATGCACAACATCACCCTTCGTGCTTGAACCCTCACAATCATCTCAAATAAATGATAATGTATGCAATAAGGCATGTGAACACCCTTCTTGCTTTTCACTCTTCCTAACCAAGCAACAATATAAATCTGAGCTAACAATGAAAGGCGAGAAGCAATTTCACTTCAATTATAGTGCCATGATAACAAACTCAACTTTCAAAATTTCCAACATCTTTAAAATAAACAGTAAACACAAGGCGGATAATTAAAGAAGTAATAATCTAACTTATCATGGAAAATATAGTCAATGAAACAACTTATAACAAAGAAATAATTTCCATCCGCATGTTTTAACTCAATGACAACGCATATATACTCGTCACCTCACATATACGCCGTCCCTGATCTCGTCAAGTCACACCTATATTTGAGGTTATGAAACAGTAGATTGCAATAATAATACCCAACAAGAAGTCGGGATCGAATCCACAGGGAGCCGAGATGGGAATTATTAGTATATATTTGGATTGAGCACGTGAAGTATCTAGATTGCATTTCCACAAATATGGTTTTGTTTTAACTTCTAAAACTATGCCACCAATTCTACAGATATAAAACTAGAGAATATTGTTTTTGGATGTTTTTCAAATAATATAAAAGGCCTAGGGCTATGACCTTCACCTAGGTGTTTGCCTAACGGGTTGTAAACTTTAAAGCTTGTTTTGTTGGTTGGAGTGTATTATAGCTATCAACACTCAATACCACTCGGTAAGAGAGTGATTTTGCCCAATTTGGCTTTCTCAAGTCCAAATGGGTATTGAACAAAATAGTTGATAAAATGCTCAAGTCCGGTTTTTCTATCTATAGGTTTAACCCTTTACTTGGGACTATCAATCTCTTGATTTTATCCCAAATTCTTATTAGCCAAGTTTTCCTAGACTAAGTCTCTCTTTCTCAAGTAGAGACCAAGTCAAATAGTCATGAACCAATGTTTGCAACCATTAATTCTACAGTTAAAAGCAAGAACAAGGCTAAATAATAAACACCCAACCATAAACAAGCCATAAATCAAACACCCATTAGTTTTACACACTAGGGTTGAGTCACAACACTAGTTAAAAATCTAGCTACTCATAGTGGGGATAGAAGAAAATAAAGAAAAAAAGATGATAAAACTCATATTGAAAGATTAAAAGATAAAAATCCAATGTTAAATCACTACAGTAAGCTAAAGTTGCCTAAAGAAGCAAGGAAAAACGGCTACAGCACTTTGAATATTCAAAACTTGACCTAATTTTGTGAAACTATTCTATTTACACAAGGCTGGAATTTTCGGATAAAAATGCCCTTTCGGAGGTTCTGCGGCCGCACAATTCCATATACGTTCCGCACTTTGCTTCAGTCTTGACAGGAGTGGAATCTGCGGCCGCATCTCTCATATTCTGCGATCCGCACAATTCTTAGTGCAGCCGCACAGGGCTCTTTTGCAGACCACACATTTTTGAGTGCGGCCGCGTAGCTGACTTCTGCGGCCGCACAATAATTGTGCGGTCCAAATTTTCCTTTGAGCTTGAAATGAGACTCTATGAACTTTAGCTCTTGCATAGCTTCTGCGGCCGCACAATAATTGTGCTGTCCTCACTTTGCACTTGGGCTCTAATAACTTTCCTTCAGATTCTGCGGCCGCCGATGGAAATCTGCGGTCCGCACTTTAGCTTTTGTGCCTGATTTTTTCCTTGAGTTCAGATCACTCCTTCTTGTGTTGGATTTCATCTTAGTGGCTCATTTTCCAATACTTCTGCAATTAAGCATATTTCATCAGTTTTCGGGAATACAATTAAGCACTTTTGGACTAAAACGAAAGCTAAAAGGCGCTAATAAGTTGTCAAAATTCCCACTTATCAACTCCCCCAAACTTAAGCTTTTGCTTGTCCTCAAGCAAATAAGGTAATTCCCACCTCCACAAGTTAAGAGCTATTCCAGCTAATCTAAGGTGCATCAATCACACATCAATTGGGATCAACAATTACCCACAACACTTATGAATTATCAACAAGACAATGATTTGAATTTTAAAACACAAATAGTTCTAATGTGACACTTGAGCATCAAGAGTTGACTTTACTCATCAAGGAAGCTCGCATTTTCATGTATGTCATTATGGATCCCAAACTCCTCCTCCTCTACTCTCCATTAACATATCTCACTTTAGAATGTAGCACTCAATTCAAAGATTTGTGAAAAATTCGCTCGTCTCTCTCAAAAGAATGTCACAAGTACGGCTCTAAGTACCATATGCTTGCCCCTCATGTAAATCACCACTAATGTAAGTTCACTCATCTTGAAATCACGTAGGGCTTTTGCGGAAAGTAATGAAGGCTTTTGGAGTAATGTTGGGTATGTTGGAATAGAACGGGTTCATCTTTCCTCAAACACTCCATTTTCTCTTTTTGGCTCATGTTTTGCCGACTTTTCCTTAGGGGAATTATAGAGACTTAACATCACATTTTCTTGGTCATGATATTCATTTTATCCTTCTTTGTTTTCTCCATGCTTAGCATCATTGCTTTTCTTTGAACCCCTTCAACTCTTCAACTTATTCACTTTTTTTGCATTTTTCTTTTGTTCTTTCTTTCTTTTTCTTTGCCTTTCCTTTCTTCATTTCTTTTCTCTTTTTGTGCCTTGTTACCACTTTCAACCTCCTCGTCTCTCCCCCAAACTTATGTTTTGGCCAATTGTTTCTCAAGAGTGTTTAGGAAAGCTCAGGTGCCAAGAGAGGGTCACTACAAAACGGGTAAAGGCTTGTAATATGGTTATCAAATGAGAAAGGTTTAGGCTCAAATGGGTTAATTAGGGATAACAACATTGGCGGGACATGGAAAATTTTCAAGCGGGTCAAGGAGAGCCTACAATCACTTCTCAAGCCAAGCAAAACTTAAAATTTCGCCTAGAAACATAGGTACTTGGACTTGCAACAAAAACATCTCACCTCTCACACAGCTGGATTGTTAAAGAGGATAGAGTCGAGGGCCCACAACAACCATATTCAAGCTTGAAAATCACTAATGGTTCAACTAAACCACTCGATGATTGCTTAAGTCAACACAAGAGTCAGAAGGTCACCAACTAGAGTTATTTTTTTCCAAGAACTTGTTTTTAATAACAAGCACGTAGTTAAGTGTGTTGGTACCAAGTGAAGCATGCTCGACTCTTCTAGTCTCACTCAATTAGGTCCTCTTATTCATTATTATTACTATTCTTACCTAAACATCAAAACGCACTCAATCCCTTAAGAAGGTTGTCACGCCATCCATCGTTGGGAAGAGTCACCTGGTTCACACAAAAACCACCTTTGGAAAGAACCGCGACATTAAGAAAATCAAAGGCTTATTGATCACTTAAACATGAAAAGAAACTACTAAATTAAAAAGAAGCTATTAAAGTAAATAAGAGCTATTAGGCTAAACATTGACTACTAAGAAAACAAAATAAAAAAGCTATAAAGTAAGCTACTGAAAGCATAAATGAATATACAAACTGAGAAAGAGAAAGAGAATATATACATCAATAGAGAGAGAAGAATATGTACATAATGAAAAGAAAAAGAATTATTAGTTATTACAGGCCAATGTCAAGTATCATCAAATCAAATAAACTCCACCCCCCTGAATAAGAATAAGCATTGTCCCCAATGCTTAACAATATAAAAACAAGGAAGGGAAAGAGTAAAAAGGACTCCCTATGTGGCCTCTAAGTCCATAGCAACGTCATTTCCCTCAGGCTCCTCCAACTGGATCTCATCATTCTCCTCGGGGGTAGCTAGGTTGGAGAACATCTGTCGCACCGCCTCAGCAGTGTGGGCAGCGAGGTCTGGCTCCTCAGACTGGCCAGATGGTGCCACTGGTGCTGCTGGTGCTGTTGGGTCTGTCTCCATCAGCAAGTCAAACGGAAGGTCTCCAGTGGCTGCTATCTTGGTCACCTCTCATCTCAACCTATCAACTGATTTCTTCGAAGCCTAGGATTTTCTCAACTTCTTCACTTTCTTCCCAAGCTCCTCAATTTCTCCCCCATGTGCCACCAAAGTGTCCATGATGGTCCTCTGGTTCTCCAGTATCTTCTTCAAAGTGTCCTCCACTGTCAGAGGAATCTGGGGTGCCAGGGTAGATGTCTGGGCTGCAACAATACTGAATAGGTCAGACAACTTTGCAGTAGCTGTCTGCATCCAGTTGTTGAGATTCGCCAGTGTCTAGTAGACTCGTAGTGCAGAAAGTGGATGAGCATGCATATGCACTGTCTTCAGAGTAGAAGTGGATGGAATTAATGCTGACAGCCCGGGAGATGGAGGTGGAGGTATGGCAGCTGTACTGGTAGAAGGCCCGAGTGTAGGCATGTCAGTTGAATCTATAGCTACCACCGAAGGCTCATTATACTAGCCTACGGTAGTATTCGGCTGACCCTTGTTCTTCGGGTTCCTCGGGGTCATTCAAAGAGTACCATGTGAAGGGCTTCTTCCCCTGAACCTTTGTATCAAAACCCTTTGACTCCACTCCCACATCCGTAAGATACTCCGTGATAATGTTTGAATACGGGTAGGAGCTGTCACCCTGCCTTCCAACCAGAGACATGTTGGCCGACATGATGGCACCTAGATTAACTAGGTACCCGTCCATGATAGAAGCCACTAGAACTGCCCTAGGTATTGGGAGATTGTTTTCATTCTGGCAAGGGTCTAGTCGGCTGCACACAAAGGTTTTCCACCCTTTTGCTTCAAAGTTGAGGGTGTTCCGCTGAATGGGAACCCCTGCTGTGATCCATGGTGGTGGTGGTCCTAAAGCTACCAAAATCTCAGCTAGCCAAGGGCGAGCCGCATCACCCAGTGCAAACTTCTCCAAATACTGCATCGGTTCCACATCCTCGAGCCCCAAATATGTGTTTAGGGTGCTCTGATCAAATCTAACTTTTATGTTCCTCAATTAGTCACCTTGGTCCCCTTCTTGATATGCACCACATTGGCGTAGAATTCCCTGACCAAGTGCTCCTTTGCATCCACCACACTTTGAGTGAACCATGTCCACCCTTTTCTCTCCCGGAACTGTCTTGCCATATTTGGATTGTACCTATCCAAGTCTTTCAATATAAACTGACGCTCAAGTGTGAGCGATCTCTGAGGTCACCACTCTCAGAACCTGTTGGATGCAATTCGGCTCACAAATCTGTCCTCCCAAACCTCCTTCTTCTTCGACATCTCAAGGCTAGCAACTCTGGTATCACCCTCTCGACCGTCATCCAAAATATCATCATCATCATCAACTGAAACCGGTGCATTGGGGGCATGAGTAGATGAGGGATATGAAACCCTGACTATCATCTTCCGAACCCTCAGAAGTGCTTGCTGAGGTGGAAGGTTCATTTAGGAGCTGAAACCTCCCCTGAAGCTGCCTTGGCTGTGATTGAGCATCAGGTTGCTCTTGCACAGAGTTGCCCTCTGATGCTTCCCTAGACGGGGCATATGAACTAGACTCCGCAGGCTCAGGGGCTCTCCAGGCTGTCCCCTTTTTGGCTATAACTCGTTGCACGGAGAGTGGTAGGGCACCCCTGCCTCGACCTTGGGAGGGTTCACCCCTCCCCTTTGAAGAATCACCACTTCCACGAGACCTAACCATTGTCTGCAATACATAGCGAAAGGAATTAGTTATAGTTCAAGTTCCGAATATCAGACAATTGCAGAACAAGACAGTATGCAGGGTAGGGAAGTGCGGTCTGCACATTTTTGAGTGCGGCCGCACAATTTGAAAGTGCGGCCGCAGTGGTGGTTCTATGGTCCGCACAATTGAAATGTGGTCCGCACAATATTGAGTGCGGACACACTATGAAATCTCAAAATTACAACTCTCTGAAGATAGAGAATTGCTCGATCTGCGTCCGCACACACTTTTCTACAGCCGCAGTCCAAATGCCCTAAACTAACAATCTGCGGACCGCACAATTCAAAATCAAATCGGGCAGATTCTTAGGGTTTCTAATTTTAAGCATAAATTGGACATGGTAATACCAATTAAACATGATAAACAATATACCCATCCCCCATATATCAAGTAGGACTTTACCTAACACAAATTATAGCACATATGATGATGAATTTGACATTAGGTCTAAAAATAACTAATCAAATTATGAACAAAATTAAGAAAATTGAAAATTCTTAAAGATGAATTGAACATACCAGTAATGTAGTGATGCTAAGGAAGAATCTAATATGATGAATTGAGTGTTAGATGCATGAATCAGTTGAGTGCATTTCTTGCATTTGTTCTAATTCTCAGACAATGTAAAGTTCTAACAATAGAGTGAAGGCCACTACTTATAGTTTACGTGATTTGACAGAGTTCAAGAGATGAGTGCGGCCGCACCATTTCATATGCGGTCCGCAGTCCTTTACCTGTTACACATTTACCCTTTGATGATTCTGCGGTCCGCACATTTTTTAGTGCTGCTGCAGATTTTGGTGCGGGCCGCACATTTCCTTATGCGACAGCACTTTGGCCATTTCTCTGACAGGAAAACTTTAGAGAGTGTGTAATTCTTGACTTCCATTTGTGCGGTCCGCACAAGAATTGTGCGGCCGTAGATCCCCTTCTGCTGTGGCAGTCCAAATTGTGCGGTCCGCACAATAAAGGTGCGGTCCGCACTTTTTCCACACTTAGCCAATTTTTCTGGGCACAGTTCCTGCAAAGCACACTCATTCCTGCAACACACTTCAAAACCAGTTAGCACAAAACAAGACCTATCTAAAGAAGAAGAAAAAGAAAAAGAAAAAAGAAACATGGGTTGCCTCTAAACGTGGCCATCACCAACTTGTCCCAGATAATACTTCACCCGGTGACCATTGACTCTAAACACTTCATCATCTTTATTTTTCAAGTCCAATGCACTAAAGGGTGTCACACCCACAACCTCAAACGGGCCACTCCATTTAGACTTCAACTTTCCCGGAAACATTCGTAACCGAGAATTGAACAATAACACAAGATCACCTTCTTTAAACTCCTTGTTCCGAATGTACTTGTCATGGAGGTACTGCATCTTCTCCTTGTATACGGACAAACTTGTATATGCATGGTACTAGAACTCATCTAACTCATTCAATTGTGCCACCCTTAAGTTGGCGGCGACATCCCATTCAAGATTCAACTTCTTTAAAGCCCACATGGCTTTGTGCTCAAGTTCCACCGGAAGATGACAAGCTTTTCCGAACACCAACCGGTATGGAGACATTTCGATAGGTGTTTTGTAAGCCGTCTTATAAGCCCATAAAGCATCATCAAGTTTATCGGACCAATTCTTCCGGTTAGCATTCACCATTTTGACAAAATACTCTTTATCTCCCGGTTGGAGACTTCCACTTGACCGCTTGGTTGAGGATGATAGGGGGTCATGACTTTATGAGTGACACCATACTTGGTGAGTAAGGTATCAAAAGCTTTGCTGCAAAAATGCGATCCTCCACCACTTATGATAGCCCTTGGAGTACCAAATCTTGTAAAAATGTTCTTCTTCAAAAACAACACCACACTTCTCGCTTAATTGTTGGACAAAGCAATGGCCTCAACCCATTCGGACACATAATCAACCTCGACCAAGATGTAGGTGTTTCCAAAAGAGCTCACAAAAGGACCCATGAAGTCAACACCCCACACATCGAAAATATCAATTTCCAAGATGTTGGTGAGGGACATTTCATTTTTTTTGAGATTCCAACGGCCCTTTGACATTCATCACAATGGTTGACAAGATCACTTGCATCCTTGTAGAGAGTGGGCCAATAGAAAATGCAACTTAACACTTTGGCCTCCGTTCTTGCTCCACCATGGTGACCATCATAAGGCGAAGAATGACAAGCCCCAAGAATTTCACTTTGTTCCTCCTCTGGTACACATCTTCTAATCACTCCATCCGTACAAATCCGGAAAAGGTACGGTTCATCCCAATTGTAGTCTTGACAATCTCGTTTGAGCTTCTTCCTTTGGTTTGAAGAGAACTCAACCAGTATGATACCACTTACAAGATAATTTGCTAGATCTGCGAACCAAGGCACCTCTTTCATAGAAATAGCCAAGAGATGCTCATCAGGGAAAGAGTCATTAATTTCAAGGCCATCATGCGGCCTCCCCTCCTCCTCCAAATGAGACAAGTGGTCCGCCACTTGGTTTTCACTCCCTTTTCGATCTTGGATGTCTATATCAAACTCTTGCAATAAAAGTACCCATCTAATCAAATGGGCTTTGGAATATTTCTTTCTCATAAGATAACGGAGTGACGTATGATCCGTATGAACAATTACTTTTGCACCCATCAAGTACGGGCAAAACTTCTTAATAGCAAACACAATGGAAAGAAGCTCTTTCTCTGTAATAGTGTAGTTGACTTGGGCACTATTCATGGTCTTACTTGCATAATAAACCGAATGAAAGATCTTGTCGGTGTGTTTCCCTAAAACAGCCCCTACCGCTACATCACATGCATCACACATGAGCTCAAAATGAAACTCCAATTTGGAGCGGTGATGATGGGAGTAGTGGTCAAATTGAGATTTAGCAACTCAAAGGCTCTCATGCAATCATCATTAAAATGAAACTTAGCATCTTTTTCCAAAATCTTGCACAATGGGTTTACCACTTTAGAGAAGTCCTTGATGAAACGCTGGTAAAGTCCCGCGTGGCCTAAGAAATTCCGCACGCCTTTGACTGAAGTTGGAGGTGGAAGTTTAGAAATCACCTCAATCTTTGCCTTGTCGACTTCAATACCATTCTTTGAGATCTTATGGCCAAGGATAATGCCTTTCTCAACCATGAAATGACACTTCTCCCAATTGAGCACCAAGTTTGTTTCTTCACATCTTGCCAACACTTTATCCAAGTTTGCTAGACAATCATCAAAAGAATTCCGGACCATCGAAAAGTCATCCATGAAGACTTCAAGGAAATCCTCCACCATGTCCGTGAAGATAGCCATCATACACCTTTAAAAAGTCGTCGGTGCATTGCACAACCCAAATGTCATCCGCAAGAATGCAAAAGTACCATAAGGACATGTGAAAGTAGTTTTTTCTTGATCCTCCGGAGCAATAAGAATTTGATTGTATCCAGAATGCCCATCAAGGAAACAATAGAAAGCACGACCGACCAATCTATCAAGAATTTGATCTAGGAAGGGAAGTGGAAAATGATCATTCCTTGTGACTTTGTTGAGGTTGCGATAGTCCACACACACTCTCAACCCGGTACCGTTCTTGTAGGAATCAACTCATTCATCATTGGTGACCATCATCATGCCCCCTTTCTTTCGGACACATTGAACCGGAGAAGTCCATGAACTATCGAAAATGGGGTAAACAACCTCGGCATCCAACCACTTGATGACCTCATTTTTGACAACATCTTGCATGGCTTCATTGATTCTCCTTTGATCGTCAATAGATGGTTTGGAACCTTCATCCAAGTTGATCTTGTGCATGCAAAATGCTGGGCTTGTCCCCTGAATATCCGCCAATGTCCATCCAATAGCCTTCTTCCTCTTTTTTAGCACCGCCAATGTGGAATCTACCTGCATGTTAGTCAAAAAAGAGGAAAGAATAACCGGTAAAGTAGAAGAAGGGCCAAGAAATTCATACCGAAGATGTGGAGGCAATGACTTCAACTCCACGATGGGAGGCTCCTCAATTGAAGGCTTTGTTGGAGGAGTGGTTCTATTCTCAAGATCCAAGGACAATTTGCAGGGCTCATAAGTGTACGACCCCATCTCTTGCAAAGAGTTCCCACATTCCACGTAACCCTTGTCACACCTCCTTTTTACCACCCGAGGGGGATATAAAAGAAAGTTTTTTCAATTAAAGTGACATAGATCGAAATGGGATTATTTTATTTATATAGAGTCGTCACTTGGGATATTTATTATGGTGTCCCAAGTAACCGATTTATTTTAAAATCCCAAATCGAGGAAATTTAACTTTATTTAAAAGTCCGCAAAACTAGAAAACTAGGTAAGGAATTCTGTTAACCCGGGAGAAGGTGTTAGGCATTCCCGGGTTCCATGGTTGGAACACGGTCACTTAACTATTAATATTGGCCTAATTATCTGATTTACTACATGTTTTAAACCTAGTGCATGTTTAACTTTATTACCGGTTTTAATTATTTTAACCTCTTTTAGATTTTATGGAATTATTTCTTGAACAAGTTACGATTGTCGTACACTTGCCGTTTTGGAACACACCGCAAACCACACTACATGAAATGCGCCCGCGATCGCGACATGTTTATTTTATTAATTGTTCAAAATTGTTGTGGTCAGGTCACATGAAATGCATACCCGAATTGAGATTTACGTATCATGACCACGTCACGGGAACCGTACCCGCGATCACAATAATTTTATTAATCGCACCTAAAGCAACTAGCGTATTTGAATTATTTTTCGAACCTTTAAGATTATTGTGATGCCAAATTTATGAACAAGATATTATTGGGGAGCAAATAGGCTAGCTAACATGATCTATTACTTGGCCAGATTCCTTATGGTTCAAGACCCACCTTATGGCCCATTCTTATTCCTTGCCAAGAAAGAAGCAACTCCAATTTTTCCATCTACCCAATTAAAAGCATTTATCCAAGAGCCAAGACTACATACATCACAATTGAAATAAAAACTAATCAAAACAATTTAAATGAAAACTAAGACATGCTACTCAGACAACGTAGAATCACAAATCAACCAACATACGTACCAAACTATTGTAATAAAATGAGATAAGAATGAAAATTGAGAAATGGACCTTTTATTGATGAACAAAGCTGAAAATTGCAATTCAATCGTAATAACAAAGCAATGATTGTTGGACTGAAACGCGTAAATCGCTAACCTGCAACAACACTCGAACGGAGAGCAGCCCTCGAGAATTTGATTGGAATAGAGAGCTTCTACGCAATACAAATTCACGGCGTTGGTAATACCGCCGGCTCTAGCCATATTTTGCCCTACTGCTTCCGGTTTGAGAGTAAAAAATGAATTTAGTGATGATTTTTCTTATATCTTTGTAATTGGTAGACGTGGGAGCAATGGAGCTGAGCAGCGTCTCGCTTAGTCGCTCGGTTGATTGCAGTCTTTTCCCCTTTTTGTCTCTTTTCTCTTTTTAGGATTTGATTGAAGCTGCCTTTTTTTCTTTTGTTAGGAATTGCGGCAGTCCTTTTTTGTCTTGCTGAAATCCTTTCTTTAGCTAGGTCTAGGATTTAGGCATTATTTTATAGGGGATAGGAATTAGGATAGGTCAAATGGGGAATGGGTATGGGCTCAATATTTTGGGCTATCCGAAATTGGGTCTTTTTTAATTAAGACCAAACAAAATTAGCCTCAAATTTCATACTCTTTTTTTCTAAAACAAGACTAGAAAAATACTACACCATTTACTAATTAATCCTACTTAAATAAATAACTATTGAAATAACACTAACCGTTAAAACAAACCTATTTTTGGTATTTTTCAAATATCATACTAAATGATAAAAAAAATGAAAAAATCATTGTAAAATTAAAATAATATTCCAGAAAACAAAGTAGAACTATTTTTTAGTATTTTTGAGTTTTATGTAAGGTAGATAAATTAAAAGTAATTAGATAAAATATTAATTACCTAAATAAAAGAAGAAATATTTTTTTGTAATTTTTATTTTTGTGATTAAAATAAAATAAAGTAAAAGAAGTCAAAACTATTAGTAATAGCGATACTAAACCTAAACTNGGGGAGGGTCAAAAATTACATATTTACAGCTGCCCCTCTTTGACTGGAAACGCGAAGAGTTTTTATACAAAGAACAACGAGACAGGTTTTTTGACCCGACCCTTATTTAGAGAGACCAAAAACTAAGAGAAAGGAGAATGTGACAGAGCCCTGGTATCTGAGCTGCCTACATATTCTTGGCTATAAAGGAATCAGGCCACGTGTAGTTCAAAAATAGGAACAGTGATGGAGTACCGAGGTGGAGAGCCGATTGAGGTGTCGTCGAGGTTCCGGTCCGCGGTTGCGGTCCGTGGTTCCTGTTATTACATCAAAATCAAAATTAAAAAGACTAACTAAGCCTACCAGCTACGAGTTACAAGATTCCTATCTATGAGTCTTCTGAAGCTTGATCTTGAGTCTTGGTTGGTTCTTCATGTGGACTATGATCTGAATCTTGATGCTTGTTAGCTGCAGGTGCTGGTTCTTTCCTTTTTCAACTTCTCGGATCAAGGCGAGACATGCAAAGCTTGTGACTTCAATCACGTCTTGAGCAGTCCACATCTTTTCTCCGCTTCTGCACTTTGAGTTCACTTCTTTTCTTTTTCTTCTTTTTTCTTTTTCTGGATTGAGAATCATTCTTTAGGTCGTCTCGAACCCTATGCCTCGAGGTAAAACCTGCTCAGACACAAAAACAAACAAACAAACGAAATTTTTCTGCCCCAGTTTTCACTAAAAAAATTTCGTGAGTTATTATAACAAAATTCTAAACTACTTCTTTATTGAAAGCAATAAAATCAGGATTGTGTATCATTGAGAAAAAGAGATTAGGGAGTGGAGACCCTATATCTAAAATGAAATCAACTGGGGATTGGAGGCCCTAAGTTGGAAAGATTACCTGGTTATGCTGGCATCAACTAAGGAATGGGACCCTATGTTGGAAAAGATTACCAGGTTATGCTGGCATCAGCTAGGGAGTGGGGCCCTATGTTGGAAAAGATTACCAGGTTATGCTGGCATCAGCTAGGGAGTGGGACCCTATGTTGGAAAAGTGAGACTACTCAATTGTGTACCTATACTAAAATGAACCAAGAAGGAATTTTTTTTCCTCTTTTTTTTATAGCAAAATCATCATTTTTTTTCTTTTGAGAAAATCATTCTTTTAAACAATTTTTTTTAATCGAGACATCCTCTTTTCTTTTCTTCCTCTTTTTTTAATTTTAATTTCCTAGGAGAAAATTCATCAGACTAGGCTTTTATATCTTAGGAGAAAAATGCATCAGACTAAGACATCTATCCTAGGAGAAGGTTCATCAGACTAGGTTTTCTATCTTAGGAGAAAGATTCATCAGACTAAGACTTCTTGTCCTAGGAGAAAATTCATCAGACTAGGGCTCTTATCTTAGGAGAAAAATTCATCAGACTAAGATTTTGATCCTAGGAGAAAGTTCATCAGACTAGGTTTTCTATCTTAGGAGAAAGATTCATCAGACTAAGATGTTTATCCTAGGAGAAAGATTCATCAGACTAGGTTTCTTATCTTAGGAGAAAGATTCATCAGACTAAGATTTTGATTCTAGGAGAAAATTCATCAGACTAGGTTTTCTATCTTAGGAGAAAGATTCATCAGACTAAGATCTCTATCCTAGGAAAAAGTTCATCAGACTAGGTTTTCTGTCTTAGGAGAAAGATTCATTAGACTAAGATTTCGATCCGAGAGAGATTCATCAGACTTAGATTTCTATACTAGGAGAAAGTTCATCAGACTAGATCTTCTATCTTAGGAGAAAAGTTCATCAGACTAAGACGTTTATTCCTAGGAGAAAGATTCATCAGACTAGGTCCCTTTTCTTTATGTATCTTAGGAGAAAGATTCATCAGACTAAGATTTATATTGGGAGGAAAATCCATCAGACTAGGACTTTTTATCCTAGGAGGAAAAATGTGAAGATCAATGGCAAGATTTTATGCACAAATAGCAAGACAAATAAAGGCAAAGATTTGAGAAACTTCCCTTTGTCGGCTCTTCTCTTCTTTTCCTTTTTTTTTTTTACTTATTTTTGTTTTGTTTTTCTCTCTTTTTTTAAACCACTATCCTTGCACTGTTTTATTCGTGTTTCAAACAAAGAAAATTTTGTCAGTTTTGAAAGTGGTGGTCGATTTGTAGCCTTGAGTCTTGAGCAGCTTGGCTTTGTGCTCAATCAGCTGGAGTCGGTCTCAAGAGACTTTTGCTGTGCATCAACCCTGATTGTTTCACACCCATTACCATTTGTATTTGTGGCTCAATCAGCCTTGTCCCGACTGGAGATCTTTGCTCAGGTGACCTTTTCTGATATCTTCAATGACTTCCTGCTTTTAAGCAATTTGTTTGTTAGAGAGAATCACAAGTTATCTTTGCTTGCGTCAAGTAGGCTGACAAGAGTCTTTTTGGGGGAGCCTTTTCATGAATCCTCAAGGCGTGTTGATAGTAACAATTGAATGTCACGATTCCAGTTCGCCCTTCATGAACTGTCGTGACAGCACCTAGTCTCTACGACTAGGTAACAAATGCGGAAAAAAAAAACAATTGCAGAAGAAAGTAATTAAAAATCGAGTTAACAAGGTTAAATAGTGTTTAAGATGCCGCCTGGCATATTACAGTACAAGAATCTCAATCTAACACTCCCAAAATCCGGAACCCCATGAATCACAAGCTAAAAGATTACATAATAAGCTCTAACTCCAGAATGTCTACCAACAAGGGAAAATACAGAAAGGGCTATACTAGTACTGAGAATAGAAAGGGACTCTTCGGTCGGCGGACGCGGCAGATATACCTCGGAGTCTCTACAAAACGCCTCGCGTCAAGCATGATAAGTCTGAGTGGGAGTACCTGGATCTGCACATGAAAAACATGCACAGGAAAGGCATGAGTACACCACAACGGTACTCAGTAAGTGCCAAGCCTAACCTCGGTCGGGTTGTGACGAGGAAGGTCAGAGCCCTACTGAGGTTAAAGGAAATACAAGATATAACAGTGTAGAATAATCCAGTATACTTAAGTGCAACAGTAAAAAGTAACACGGGATAGAAGAACAACAGCAACTTTAACAGAAATAAAGAAATCACGGAAATAAATACAGCTCAACGCAGAGATAACAACCGGGGGATCTCCCAGGATACCATCCTGTAGTCCCTATATATAAATATCCAGTAAATCTTCAGGGTGCAGTCCCGTAATCCAACTCATAATGCGCGGGGATCTACCAGAATTCCACATCCGTAGTCCCAAATATAAATACTCAATACTGGGGGAATCTACCGGGTGCAGTCCCGTAGTTCTGATATAAAAGTGTAGGGGATCTCCCAGAATATAATTCCGTAGTCCCAAAGTAAGCATACAGGGGGGGGGGGGGGAATCTCCCGGGATGCCGTCCCGTAGTCCCAAAGTAAACACACAGCAGCAACACAAAAGAATACTTAATTCGGTTCGAATTTCCATACAAAAATAAAACAGGTATTTCTAGCCTAGCATGCTGCACATAATCCAAATAAGGCAATTTGATCAAGTAAGGCAATTAAGTCAACTAAACATGCTTCCCTAAGCTAATAGCAAGCTTAAATTACACACGGTATGAACATGGAACAGGAAAATCACATTTATAGTTACTTAAAGAAAGCGGATTTTTCAACAATTTGCACAAGTACGCACTCGTCACCTCACGTAATGGGCATTTCAATTAGCAACAAATCAAATCCTAAGGGGAGTTTCCCCCACACAAGGTTAGACAAGCCACTTACCTCGAAACCGGCTCCAAAATTAACCCGAAACCACGTTCTTGCCACGAGTATTCGACTTCGAATGGCCCAAATCTATTCAATTCAATTGCATAATGTAAATAACACTTCAAGTAATTGATTCTACAAATAAATTCGAAGCTAATACGCAAAATTAGGAAAAATGACCAAAACGCCCTCCGGGCCCACGTCTCGGAATCGGGTAAAATTTACATTTTCAAAATCCTCATACTCTTACGAGTCTAACCATATCAAAATTACCAAAATCGAACCTCAAATGGTCCCTCAAATTACCACTCAAAGCTCTCCAATTAACCAAGCCCTAACCCCCAATTTACCACTGATTTTCCTTCAAATTTCATGCTAAATTTGATAAAAATCACCATAATAACGAGTTTAGGTTCCAAAAATCTTACCTCCTTGAAGCTCCCTTGAATCCTCTCTCAAAAACCTCCCAAAAGCTCAAAAATCCGGATGAAAATGGTAAAAGAATGGGCAAAAATCGCGACTGAACCTTTATATATGTTCTGGCTCAAGACTTCCGCACCTGTGGACATTTCCCCACACCTGCGGACCCGCACCTGCGGTCCCAGGTGAGCATCTATGAGATTTCATTAATTCCCTTGGGCCGCACCTGCGCTTCCTCTACCGCACCTGCTGTTGATACCCAATTTTTCCCTAATTATTTTTTATACCCAAAATACTTCCAAAATAGCATATTTGTGCATATATAAGCACACCCAAAAGTTTTGGCATTTTTAACAATTTTTAAAACCAATTTATTGCCTATTTTAATACAACAAAATCCAATGATTATTCCCAAAAATTATCATTTTTGGTGAATAATTTATTTTATTCTCACATTTGCACCAAGATATAATTAGGGTAATTTTTGCATATTTTTACAAATTTGTTTGGTATTTTAAAAGCTAAATTGCATATAATTGCAATTATAGCCTATCTTGTAATTTATAGCGTTTCATGTTTATAAAATTAATCCCAGTATTTTTAAATTAATATTTATATAATATTCATTTACCCAGTACTTCTAAATTGCTCTTAAAATTTGTATTACTATTTTATAAAATTTTTAAAGGGAAAATTGGCTATTTACGATTTGGCCTCAATTGCATTTCAATTATAGCCAATTTGGCAACCCTAATTAACCCAATTTCAAAGTTCAAAATTACCCAGCCCAATTTCAAATTAACCCGGTCCCCATTTAACCCATTTAATCCCAGCCGTTGATCTAAACCCTCTTCCATTTCCTTTTTTAATTCAAACGACCCTAAAACCCTACCTCATTTTTTCTCGACCGCCGCCTCTGAACCCCCTCCTCTCTCAACTCTCTCTCAACTCACCTCAAACCCTAGCCGCTGCCTCTCACTGAAACCCTAATCTATGGCTTCTCAGGCTTATCGGAGGCCTATACTGGCCTCTCATGGCTTCTGCGTGCTCATTTTCTAAAGGTCCTATGACCAGATCTTGGAGGGTTCCGACCAAGCCTTTGCTCGATGACTGTTCTCCGGTCGTCTTCAACCTTTGTCCGGCCAGTCATGGCTATTAGAGCTCGACCTTCGACCCTCCTGCTCAGATCGATGGTTTCCAAAGCCTTTCTCATCACCTGGGTTTCTTACGAAACCCTAATCTCTAAGGTTCCTTTGATTTATTTCTAGATCTGCTCCGGATCTATGTGTGTGTGAACCTTCTATGCATTTTTTCTCGAGTCTCTTTAATTTTTTTTGCTTTCAGAAACTCTTTATTCTTCAACTACATGTTAAGTTATTTCGAATCTCTTCTCTGATTCTCGACATGTTTTACTGTGTTTTGTTTGTGTTGTTTTCTATCTAAGTTAGCATGTTGAAAACCCTAATTTTTTGGGATTTTGTTCGAGTTTCTTAGTCTGTTCGTTAATATTCGTTTGATTTACCTTATTTTTATCTAAGTTAGCATGTTGAAAACCCTAATTTTGGGATTTTGTTTGAGTTTCTGATTTACCTTTCTTCTATATCTGAGTTAACATAGTGAAAGCACTAATTTTTGGGGTTTATCCGAGACTCTGAATCTATTTATTTGTTTATCTGCTTATCTCCTCTAAACTCGATTGATTTTCGAAAACCCTAGTTTCTTTGGGGACTATTCGATTTCTTTGAAATTGTTTGTGCAACTCGTCTGTTGAAATTGCCATGTGCTTCAATTCTCTTTTCTTCATGTGACTCTTTTGGTTCTGAGTTCTTACTACCTGTCAAACTCAACTATGGTTTCCACTCAACTCTTTGCATGTTTCTGATCTTCTTCTCTATTGTTAAACACTGAAACTTGACTATCATGCTTCGAATGTCTTCTTTTTAGTTACTACTACATGCTGTTATTTTGCCATAACTTGGCCTCACATGTCTATTACTTGTGCACTTCATTTATACATGAGTCCCTTCTGTGATTGATTCTCAAACTCGTGATTGATTTTCAAAACTTTTCCTTTGTGAAATTCTAATTTTTACTCGCCTGTTAAGGGGTAATTGATTCTTTCTCTTTGTTTGGCCTTACCGGATCCTTTCCAAAATAATTACATTCTTGTACTTAGACTTAAACACCTATTGTATGATTTTACTGCTCCTTTTATGGCAACAACCATTCTGCTTAAAGGCTGATTTTCTTTCCTTATCTTGAACCTGTTAGTATCTGTTCGAACAATAATCCCTTGATTAAAGGGAAGTCTTGTGTTAATTGATTCTGACTTGTGATTGTTTCCATATTTGTGTTAAAACTTTACTTATTACCTTATTCTCCACTCGTTTTCAAAATTATAAATACCCTACCCTCTTTTCTTTAAAGGGACGAACAACTTGAGTTCAAAATATACACACTTACTCTTAAAAACTCTCTCTTTCTTTACTACTACTTGTGCTGTTGCTTTGCCTAGCCGGCTGAAAATCAAGGCTAGACTGTGGACTTGTGTTTGCTTTACCTTTCTGCACTTTGCTTCTCTACTGGTATGTCTTAGCTAATTTACAAGCCCCTACAACAATATGTTTTTTTTAATTACTCCAGTTTGTCATCCCTGTTTACTTCTATTCATGTTTCTGTAGTCAAGATATGTTACTAGCATGCTGTAATACGTTCCCTTGTAAATTAATGTTTATCTATGAATGCACCCTGTCAGTCACTTGTTATTTATTTGCTACCTTATGAATCCCAAACCCCCGTATCCCCTTATATGCTTTAAGTTATGGTTCAGAAACATGGCAATATTCGAAGTTATTGTCCATGGATATGAACTGGACCCTTTGGGCCCTAAGCTTTGTCAGTTTCCCATCCCTATTCCCTTATTGTGTGTGCTGAGTAACAGCTTTGTCCTGACAGTATTCTAGTTATTGCTCAGACCATGGCTTGACCTCCAGTAGGTCTTTACTCTCTAAATATTTGGCCAACAGGTTTGGTTAGGGGTGTGCCAGTCTACTTTATGGCTGGGCATGACCACCAGCCTGCCTGGGTATTTCCTATCCCTTTTCTCTTATTGCACTTGCACTATGCTCTTAGAACTTAGGTTCTGCCCCTCATGTGTGAGCCTTGCCTTGGGACCCTTGAGCTCCCTCTGAACTTGGACACATAAGGGCTGGTCCTTCCACACTGCACAACTCAATTTTCTGATTAACATCTTGGGTGTATGCACTGCCTGGGGTCCTGAAATCCCTTGGATCTCTTAAACACCCTAGATGAGATAAGGCTTGGAAATCTGGATCTCGGAAGTGGCTCAATCTCATATTATTAGACATTAAGTCTGAATTAGGCTGCTCGGATGTAGCTGATGATTCCTGATGTATTTTTTTTCCAGTTTTATTTCTTTTGGGCTGTAACAATTTGTATAAACTCGGGGATTTAGTAAAAAAGGGGGATGGAGTTTACTTTTATGCACCAAGGGTAGAAATCATGCCTATAGGGATGTATTTATGATTTGTGCAACTCCACGCATAGAAAACATGCCTATAGGATTCGACACTTAAATTCTGCAATAAAGCACATAGATATCATGCCTATAGGGTTAACTTCTGATTTCTGCAACTTCACACATAGATATCCTGCTTATAGGATTAACTTCTAATTGTTCTGCAAATTCACATATAGAAATACTGCCTATAGACTTCCGCATCTCTGCATATATAAGCGTCATCAGGCAAACAATTTGTAGGTTTAACAATAAAAGCTGCATATAGATACCATATTCATAGGACTTCTGTTAACGTCTAAAAGATGTCAAAAATCAATAAACATATAGAGAGCATGCCTATAGGAAATCTCGAATCTGAATAGAAGCTACGTCAACTGCTGAACTCGTATTGTTCTGTTAAAACTGGTAACCTTTTTCTATAATCAGTTTGCATTATTTCTAAAATCAGTAGATATCATGTCTAGTTCTATCCAACACTTAGACAAAAGGATTAATTAATCAATCAGATCAGTTTAGTCAACTGCATTCGAGTAAGCCTAATGTAGACTTTTTTGCCTAAAAATATGTGTTGAACCAGTCCGCTCGTCGCATTATTTATTTAAGACCAAATCAGTACGTGTAAGACATGCTAAACTCTAGGATTGGGACGGGTAATAGCATGCAATAAGCAACGATACTATTCCGCGCTTTAATACCTTAACGGGGTAGGGAAGGGTAGACATGGAGATGATGATCACACGATAACACTATGCGTACAATCGGGTACCGGTGTTGTGTGGATGATCCATGTGATTTATAAACCTAGGACCCCCTCCCTCTTTGTTATCTTTATTCCAGAATTTTAAAAGCTGCTCCGTTTTCAGTTTCTCTTCTTCAATTCTTTGCACCTATCATGGAAAAACTCTCTTTTAATTGTCTGAATTTTAGTATTGTTTCTCCCTAAACTTCTGTCTCTTTCACCTCGTTTAAGTTACTTGCACAATTATTTGACCCCCTTCCCCTTTACTCGTATATCTTTTCTTTAATTATAAAACTACTTTCTTCCAAATTCTTGTATTTTTAAACCTTTTGTACTTTTTATTTGCAACCATTATGTGAAAGTTTTCCTTGTATTTGCAATGCTTGCTTGTCTACTTGTTGTTTGTATTTAAAGTCACAGTTGTAGCATGGCCGGGAACCACACTAGTGGATCTTGAGGGGTGCCTAACACCTTCCCCTCGAGATAATTTCTAGCCCTTACCCGAACTCTGGTTTTTCATCTCAAATTCTTTCTTAAAGTGTCCTAATGCACTATAATCATTAGGTGGCGACTCTTCAATTCCAAAAAAAACCCAATTCCCACACGGGAATAGAGTTGTCTTCCCAAATGTCGTAAACCCGATTTCGCGAGAAAAATGGGGCGTCGACACCTGCGCTCACGCAGGTGCGCTCGAACTACCGCACCTGTAGAAACTGGCCTTCCCTCACATGGCCGCATCTGCGATCTCTCAGCCGCTTCTGCGGTGCCGCACCTGCGGTCCCACACACGCAGGTGCAGTTATGACAGGAAACACAGCTTCAACTGCCAACTCCAAATGCCTAACTCTTCGTCAACCATCCGAAATCATCCCGAGGCCCCCGGGACCTCAACCAAAAGCACAAACAAGTCATATACCACTATACAAACTTATACCAATCCTTAAAACACCTAAAACAACATCAAAACATCAAATCATCATCGAATTCAAGCCTAAGAATTCCAAAAACTTTCAAATTACGCTTTCGATCAAAAAGTCTATCAAACCTTGTCCGAATGACCTGAAATTTTGCACACACATTACATTCAACACTACAGAGCTACTCCAACTTTCGGAATTCCATTCCGACCCCAATATCAAAATCTCACTATCGAACTAGAAACTTCAAAAATTCAACTTTCGGCATTTCAAGCCTAAATGAGCTACGGACCTCCAAAACGCAATCCGAACACGCTCCTCAACCCGAAATCATCCAACGGAGCTAACGGAACCAATGAAATTCCATTCCGAGGCCGTCTTCACACTGCTCCGACAACAGTCCAAATTCTAAAACTTAAGCTCTCATTTAGGGACTAAGTGTCCCAAAACTCTCCGAATTTCCAAATAAATCTTCTCGGCAACTCACAATAGCAGAAACAAACACGGGGAATGCAGTTAATAGGGGATCGAGGCGTTAATTCTTAAAACGATCGGCCGGGTCGTTACACTGAATGTCCTGGCCAAATTTACGTTATGCAACTGAAAAGCTGGTAGCAGATTTTTAAATCTTTTCTTGCTTGTTTTGACAAGGATTGACTCAGAGTGAAGGACACAATGATGCAAAGAAACAAGTATTAGCAAGAAATGCCCCTGTCGGAAGGATAAAAGGAAGATTTTTTTTTGTTTTTTCCCCAATAACTAGCCTTAATGATCATGACATGCATTTTGGACTCAACGGCCTGATCTATCAAACTAATCCAATCTTCCATTTTACCATTCTTATGACCTTTGAAGTCGGGCTTGTTCGTGCCAATCCTTTGCATCAGCTTCATGACTCACTTTCGACTAGTGGTGCCTCGAGGGGTTTTCACCAACAAGTCTCTCTCATTTATTTATCTCTACTTACTGTCGCCTTACAGTGCCCGTGAGGGTTTTCACTAGTAAGACTCTCTCATTTTTATTTTATTTTTATTTTTCTTTTGCTTTCCTGTGTGAGAACCGTGACCTTGTCCTCCATCTGACAACCATTGCTCATTGCGTACTTCCCTTGGCATTCTCAAAACTGATCAAGAGGTCTTGTTTGGAAGGCTTTTGGATATGGTTAGAAAGAAAGGACGGCATGAAGGCTCAAAGTAGACTCAAAATGAGGGGTTGTAGACTTACAACTTTTGGAATCGACTCTTTCAAAAGTGAAATAAAATCTTTGCCCCAGTTTCAGATACTGGGGATTTTTTTCCTTTTTTTTAATTCTTATTTGGTTGGACTGTACCGTGTAAGGCTTCCTACGTATCCTTTTTAAAGGAATCAGGTCGAACGTAGTTCAAACATCTGACCTAACTATTTTTTTTCATCTTTCTTTCTTTTTCTCTTTTTTTTTTTCTTTTTCTCTTTTTTTTTATCCTTTTCTTTTTTCAAAACAAGTTGCCCCAGCTTTTATTTTCTGGGGACATGGACCTTTGATTGCTCTTTTTTTTTCTTTTTTTTTTCACTTGAACTTTCAATGAGTTGCCCCAGTTTGTACTCTTCGGGCATGTACTTTTCTTTTCATTTTTTTTTTGATTTTTAACTCTAAACTTGACTCCAAAAGAGGGTGGTCAAAGAAAATAGGGAGAATTACATCCCTTGTCGCTTGGCCCAACAACCCATCAGAAAATGGCACATGTTTAAAGCCCTTACCTAGTTTAGCCCAGGTTGTACATAATGTGAAAATTAATTTTTACCGGTTAGCCCATCCCTTATTTCTTCGTTCGCCTTTATTCTTCATTCCCCTTTTTTCTTCGTTCTTCTTCTCCTTCCCATGTCTGCCTTTGCACCACAAAATTTCTCTACTATTGTTATTCTCCTTCAATTTTTTTTCGAATTTTAATGGTTAACTAAGGATTTGAAAAATAAAAGTCACCATTACAAGTGGTTCGAAGATTCGATTTCAGAAATTAAGTTTTCCGATTTGTTAGCTGTTTGGAATGGGTGTTGTCTCAATTGATTGGAATCATTAAGATGAGTTCAAAACTCAAATTTCAAGTGATTTGGAGTAGATTTAGGCTATATTTGAGTTAAATTTCAGAAATTGAGTTTTCCGATTTGTTAGTTGCTTGGAATGGGTGTTGTCTCAATTGATTGGAATCATCAAGGTAAGTTCAAAACTTAAATTTTAAGTGATTTAGAGTAGATTTAAGCTATATTTGAGTTAAATTTCAGAGGATGCCCAAGGAAGAAGAAGAAGAACACGTGAAGCTCCATTGATAGGATTTCTTTGTATAATAATGTATAATATTGTATAAATAGTATATAATAGTGTATAAACACAACTTATACACTATTATATCCAAGGTTGATACATTATTTATAGGTATTTGGTGAATTTCTCGCATTTTCTTCTTCTTCTTCTTCTTCTTCTTCTTCTTCTTCTTCTTCTTCTTCTTCTTATACACCTATATACATAGTGCATCAAGAATATTTTCACTCTGTGATTATACATCTTTATACACTTTTATACAACTATATACAAACTGTACCTCTTTGTATAAAAGTGTATAACATTGTATAAAAGTGTATAAGCATCGCTGACGAAATTTTTGTACGATTTTCACTTGCAATTCTTGTATAAAACTTAGTCCAAATCTCCAGCAAATAACTTCAAACTTTGTATACAACCTACTTAGACTATTTTTAATAAGTTCAAACAATACCAACTCCAAATTTCTCACAAAATCATAATCAAAATTTAACAAGATTAGCATTAAAGGAGATGAGATTTTAGGTTTCTCGCGTCTGTTTTTTGCGTTTTGCAGTTGTGATAGGTATGTATAAACCTGAAGATATACAATTTTTTTTTTAAAAAAAAGCAGAGAAGTATTGGCTATGGAAGAAGGCACGAATGAGTGTTGACTGAATGGGGAACTGATTTTTCTTTTCAGTTTTGTTTGCATATGATTCTTTTTCATTAATTAAATTAAATATTTATGGGTGAAAAATGAGGAGAGAGCTACAATAGGGGTAGGTAAGAATAAATGAGGTTGTTATAATTTGAGGGAATGGGAAAAGTGAAGATCTTATTGATATTTGGCTACACATTTGCACACTTGTAACTGGGCTAAAATAGTGCAAGGTCAACTTATGGAGTGCATTATTCTGTAATTTTGTCAAGAAAATAACACAGGCTCAAAAGGAGTAACAAATGTTTCACGTGTCTATTCTTTTCAAAAGTGTCTCTTTCTCACTTGTGCAATTCAAGACTAAATCAGTTTTCTAAGATGTGGCCAAAAATTCCGCATGCATGTCATGTCACTAGAACTAGCGTGAAAAGAACTATGCACAAAATGGACACAAAATGACTAACTGCTTTTTATTGAATAAAGGATAGCAGGGTCCGATAACACAAAAGAAGAAGAAAAGACGACAAAAACAAACTACTATGGCTGAAGGAGGAGTGACTTTCCAGTTACTAAGCGACATCTTAGCCACACATTCGCACATTAGCATTACTACGACATTTGACCATTTTGATTTCATTGGATTGAGCACTTAAATTTTGACAATCATCCCGAGCAGCCCATGTCTTGTTGCTCAAATTTGGTAAAGTCAACCCCACATTTGCCTCCATTTATAATTTTTCGCCGCCAACTTGCCTACTTGCCCTTTCGTGACCTTGGATCAACAACAATAGTGCTTGTTCCATTGGTTGAGAAGATGCTTTCATTTCCGAGAGATCTTGGATTGTTTTTGTGACTCGCCATTGCAAACCAACAAACCGACCACCTTTGACTAGCTTTTATATCAAAACAACAAGCATGTTAGAATAAACACTTTTTTTTTCCTTTTTTTTTCTTTTCTCTTTTTTTTTGTTTCTTTCCTTTCTCTTTTTGTTTTTGTTTTTCTTTCTTCTTTTTTTTTTGTTTTTTTAACCATTCGATCGAACCTGATGTGGGTTGCCTACGTATCATGACGCCACTTGAATCAGATCTTTGCGTAGTTCGGGATGATTAGGAATAAAGGAAATAAACTAGATCTTTTTTTTAATTTTTTTTTATTTCCGAAAGAAAAACTCATAGAGAAGAAAGAAAATATTTTTGGATTTCGATTTGTTTTTTTTTTCGAAAGAAGGATTTCTACATAAGAAAGAAAAAATATTTTTTTGGCTTTTGGTTTTGTAAGTTTTTTATTTTTTGAATTTTTGGGAGAAATACTTCTAGGAGAAGAAAGAGAAAAAAACACATATTTTTGAATTTTGGTTTGATATATTTTTTGATTTTTTTCTTTTGAATGAAAGGCTTTCATAAAGGAAGAAAATATCTTTTTGAACTTCTATTTTTGTGTTGGGAATTTCAAAAGAAAAACTTTTAATGAAGAAAGGAAATATTTTTGAATTTTTGGACTTTTATTTTAAAATTATGAAAGAAAGACTTCTAAAGAAAAGAAAAAATATTTTTGAATCTTGAATTTTCTGGGATCTAAAAGAAAGACTTTCTAAAGAAGGAAGTAAAGAAAAATATTTTTGGATTTTTTGAAAATTGTGGGCCGGAACCGATGAGGTTTGCCTACGTATCTCATATCCGGTGAGAATCAGACCTGCGTAGTTCGTCCAGTTTTGACACAACAGAAAACATGAAGTATTTTGAAACAATTTTCCCTTCTTTTCTCTTTTTTTCTTTTTCTTTTCTCCTTTTTTTCGAAATTTCGGCAGAGTTTCGGGATAATTCAAATACCTACCTCTCACTCTCTTTTCCTTTTTCTTCTTTCTTTTTTTTCTTTTTTTTTGATTTTCTTCTCTTTTTTTTTCTCTTTTTATTTTTTATTTTTTATTTTCTTTCCTTATTCTAGAAGCCAGTAATCATGCAAGCCGAAACAGACAGATACGCAAGTAGCATGTATGATGCATCAAGATGGTCTTTTAATTTAGGTACACCTGTCCTGGACGGACCCAACCCCTGTGTTGAGTCCCCAAAGTCAAATGCACGCGATGCAAACAAGCGTTCCTACTAGGGATCCGGCATGAGGCTATGTTATTCTAAGTTAAAAACCTGGGTGTATTGTTCTAGACCTGGCTTACCCGAGAGAACAACTCGAGCCGGGGGGGGGGAGGGGGCGCGTACCGGTAACCAAAAGATCATCCGGCTTTGCAACTTGTCCGAACCTCGTTCTAAATTAAGGATATGACACTAACAAAAAAGAAGTCACGCCAGCGTGCACTTCTCAGAAGATTTAGAAGACACAGAGAGAAGAAGGGCTTCGTAACAGTTTATATCAGTTCACAGAATATCAAAGCGGTAAAAAGCGACAATTAGCACATTATGCTCAAACACGTAAAAATCAGATAATAAAAGAGAGCCAAGTATAACAGTTATTCTAAGCTCGAATTCTTGAACCCTGAACCAGAGATTCTAGGTTCCTCAGCGGAGTCGCCAGAGCTGTCACACCTCCTTTTTACCACCCGAGGGGGATATAAGGGAGTTTTTCCAATTAAAGTGACATAAATCGAAATGGGATTATTTTATTTATTTAGAGTCGCTACTTGGGATATTTATTATGGTGTCCCAAGTCACCGGTTTATTTTAATATCCCAAATTGAGGAAATTTGACTTTATTTAAAAGTCCGCGAAACCAGAAAACTAGGTAAGGAATTCTGTTAACCCGGGATAAGGTGTTAGGCATTCCCGGGTTCCATGGTTCGAGCATGGTCGCTTAACTATTAATATTGGCCTAATTATCTGATTTACTACATGTTTTAAACCTAGTGCATTTTTGTAACGACCCGACCGGTCGTTTTGAGCCCTAGCGCATCATTCAGCAGTCTGAGGCCATGAGCAGCTTCATTTCAGGTGTTATGACTTGTACGCGTGGTCGGAGTTGAATTTCGGGAAGCTCGAAGTTGATTTGGGAAGAGAATTCTCATTTCGGAAGCTTAAAGTTGAAATAATTAACTAGGACGGGATTTTTGAGTAAACGACCTCGGAATCGGGATCTGAAGGTTCCAGCAGGTTCGTATGATGATTTCGGACTTGGGCGTATGCCCGGTTCGGCTTTTGGATAACCCGGGAGCGTTTTGACGCCTATTGTGGAAGTTAGCATTTTGGAAGAAATTTCATGAGTTTGGCTTGAAGTGCATTTCAGTGTTATCGATGTCTGTTTGGGATTCCGAGTCTGTGAATAGCTCCGTATGGTGATTTTGGAGTTGAGAGCGCGATCGGAAGTGAATTCGGAGGTCCGTGGATCATTTTGGAGTCATTTGGCTAAAGATAGAAATTGAAGGTTTTGGAGAAGTTTGACCGGAAGTGGACTTTTTGATATCGGGGTCGGATTCCGATTCCGGAAGTTGGAGTAGGTCTGTAATGTCAAATATGACTTGTGTGCAAAATTTGAGGTCAATCAGACGTGCTTTGACGAGTTTCGGCATCAAATGTAGAAGTTTAAAATTTTAAAGTTCATAAATCTTGAATTGGAGTGTGATTCATGATTTCGATGTTGTTTGATGTGATTTGAGGCCTCAAGCAGGTCCGTATTATGTTATGGAATTGGTTTGTGTGATTGGACGGGGCCCCGGGGGCCTCGGGTGTGTTTCGGGGTGGTTTCGGATCATTTCGGGCTGTTTTAAAATAGCTGGTGCTGGTATCTGGTGTTGTTCTTCGCGTTCGCAGGTATCCTCTCGCGTTCACGAAGAAGGATTTGGCTTCAGGGACTCTGTTCTTCGCGTTCGCGAAGAGGTTCTCGCGTTCGCGGAGAAGGAAATCTCTGCTGCACAGGTCTGACTTCGAAGGCTCATATCTTGCAATCTATATGGAATTTGGAGATGATCCAAAAAAGGAAGTTGTAGCCCTTTGTGTCTAATTTTCAGAAATGTAAATCATTTATCATTTCGATTTGTGTACAAAAAGATTTGGCTGGTACACTATAGACTGTCCGGGAAGATGAAGAAGAAATTCTGTTGCACAGGGCTAACTTTGGATGCTTATATCTCAAAATCTATAAGGAACTGGGAGATGACCAAAACATGAAAGTTGTAGATCGTGATGTCTAGTTTTCAAAATATTAAACCATTTATGATTTGGACTTTTGTAAGAAAGGTTACGGCCATTATACTAGAGGCTGTCTGAGGAGAGTTTCAAAAATGGTTTTTGGAAATTTTCATCTTTGCGAACGCGATGGGGGTCACGCAAATGCGAAGAAGAGTCGTAGGGGCAGTGTATAAGTGTAAAGAAATGGGTTTGGCTCATTTCATCTCATTTCCTCCATGGGAGCCGACCTAGGAGCGATTTTGGAGCTCCATTTTCATCATCCATATCAAGGTAAGTGATTCCCACCTATTGCAAGTTAATTACTTGGATTATATCTATATTTTAATATGGAAAATCATTTAAATTAGTAGAAATTTTGGGATTTTGAAGAAAACTTAGGAAATTTATATTCTTGGATTTTGACCACAATTTTGGGTATGGAATTAAGAGAAAATCATATATTTGAGTTCGTGAGTTCATGGGTAAACTTTATCTTCGAAAAATTTAGGAATCCGGGCACGTGGGCCCGAGGGCAATTTTGTCAACTTTTCGATCGGGGTTAAGAATTGCTATGAATTGGATCATTAGGAGTAATTGAGTATATATTAATGGATTGGTATTATTATTGGCTAGCGTTGGATCTTTGTGTATCGATTGGAGTCTTCGGAAGAGCGTGGAATGCCGGTTATGGATCTTCGGAGCAAGGTGAGTCTCCTTTCTAACCTTGTAAGAGGGAATTGTCCCCATAGGTGAAATAATTGATTATGTGCTCCTATTTGTGGGGGCTACATACGCACGAGGTGACGAGAGTCCGTGCGTAGCTACTATTATGCTATTGTCCGGGTAGTTAGGACCCAAAAGCACGCTATACTTGGAATATTTACGAACTTATCGATAGTTTGAATTGCTTAAATCACATTGAATTAGTAAACGAATTTCTAAACAGATAAAACTTTATTTTTCTTAAATGGTTAAAGAGGATTTGTTTTCATTGGATAATTACTCCGTGTGGACTTCTTGATTGACTGTCTGTGTGTTTATTTATGGAATGGGCCCCTCGGCAGATTAAATAGATGCATCTATAGGCGCACCGTCGACCCTCGGCAAGTGCACAGTTTTTTTCTGTTGGATCGGGCCGTCGCCTCGGCATAATATGCGCATGCTTGCATTGCTTATCCTGAAACTTATTGAAGTTGATATTGCCTTTTTATGGCCGCTATAAACTAATAAAGATAACGAAAAGTAAAATCTTGGAATTTCCTTATTATTTGAGAAAGTGTTACCTGTTTTCTTGCTCTATGAGTTATAATTGCTAGATAAATCCATGTTATCCTCACATCTTCACCATATTATTATTGGACCACTAGTAAGTGTCGAAGTTGACCATCTCGTCTCTACTTCTTCGAGATTAGACGGGATACTCATTGAGTACACGTTGTTTTCGTACTCATACTACACTTCTGTGCATTTTTGTTGCACATGTATATGTAACTCTAGTGGCCTACTGGGCGTGGCAGAATGGGGATACGAAGACTTAGGTGAGCTGCACTTCTCGAGGCGACCCGTAGTCAGCAGAGTCTCTTCAATTATCTGTATTTATTTTCTGTCCAATATTGTGTTCCGGACAGTTGTCGTACTTTATTTGATTTTTCTTAGAAATTGCTCATGCACTTGTGACATCGGGTTCTGGGAGGTATTTGGGTTTATTCAGAAATTTTAAAAAGTTGTTTAAATATTTCATTATTCATTCGGAGGAATATATTGACTATTGTTTTAATCGTATAAAAGAAGTGTTTTCAAAATTTTTAAAACAAGAATTTAACTAAGTATTTCAGTTGGCTTGCCTGACAGCGGTGTCCGGCGCCACCGCGACCCTTAGTAGATTTTTGGGTCGTGACAACATGGTATCAGAGCACTAGGTTCCTAGGGTCTCAGGAGTCATGAGCAAGTCTAGTGGAGTCTCGCGGATCGGTACGGAGACGTCTGTACTTATCCTCGGGAGGCTGCAGGGCTGTTAGGAGTACTTCCCTTCTTGATTCCTCATCGTGCGATTTGATTCCTGTGAGGCTTATGCCTTGTTTCTTTCCTACTCAATCTTATGCGACGCAAAGCCCTTGCTATTCATCGAGAATTGAAGAATTGTAATGATATTATGAATATGGTGCGGGATGTTTCTCCTGGTATAGTCGTCTGAGTTATTATCGTAGCTTTATGGAAGAATATTTTATTGTTTCAGCCCAATAGCGGTGCTTTTGAGAGCTCTGAGGTTAGGCACAAGTTGCCATGATGCTTATGATCAATTGTTCTGCAGTGGTGATATGATGGTAGGATGTTTGCCTATGTGTCGTGGCAACGAATGACTTGAAGGGAGGTTTACTCAGTGAATAATCAAGAGATTCAGTATTTTATTCCCGGCTGGGGAAAGGCAATCGGACTAAGGATGGTCAGATGTGGGCTGGTGGAAGTAATGAGACTTGGTATTTGCAAGCGTGGTGGAGCTTTCTTCTATGATGGGGTGTCGCTGTCCTAATTGAACGTACTAAGTTTGTTGGTGTTATGATCTTCTACAATTCGCCTTTGGGGCAAGATATTGTGAAATAGTGTTGGAGATACAACTGTCAGATATCGCAGGGTGCGGTGGTTTAGGATTGAATCAGTATTTCTAATGTTGTCGGTTCGAGAAAGATGACCTTCGGAAAGGTTTAAAGTTAGCAGCAATTGTGGGTGCAAGTGCCACAAAGATAGATTTTATTTAAGGCAGCGGCTGGGCTGCAAAGGATGAGGAAAGACATGTGGGAAGTGTTAGGCGGTGGCTAAAATTTCTAGGAGGCCGAGTATAAGAGGTAAAAGGCCGAGTAGTCGATTAAGGGGATGAGTTCCGCCAAAGTGGGAGAGTGGCGGAGTTGCATATGGGCTTTGCAGTGGGATGACCATATACCTTAAGGAGAGTTTGGAGCGATTTGAGAATATTAGTGATTGGTGATTGGGGTCTACGGATTTAATTAGAAGTATGGGCTATTATGCGGCAGGAGATTTGATATAACGGGAAGGAGCTTCTTGAATGAAGAAGGATACAACATAACTTTGAATTGGAAGAATGCTGCCGCACATTTAATTGATGTCCACGAAGGGTAAATGGACTTGTGCAGCTGGAGAGTGAGCTCGGACTCAGGATGGGTTATTGATGTTGTAGTAATTGTACCCCGTGCAACAGCGTTGGAAGATACGGGGAGTGATTTCTACAGGTGGGTTATTCCTGTGAGCAGGTTAGCGGTCGCGTGGTTGGTGAGGGTTCTGCAAAGAATTCTATTGGTTATACAGTGAAGAGATCAGTCGTGCGAATGTGGTTGATGATTCAGAGTATAAAAAGGGGGTGTTTACTGAATGATTCCGAGAATTTTGGCGGTTGATTGCGCAAGGTTATGTCAATAAGAGATAAGGAATCCCGTTGAGTTCTAGAGTTGTGTAATAATGGCTTCAAGCTAAGTGGGAGAGTCCCACCGCCTATGATTGGGTTGCATGGTTAACTACTTGAGAAGTTTCTGGTTATTAGCATATTGAAGGGTTATCTCAGCTACGAGAAAAGACCATAAGTGGTAATTGAGCAAAGGAGTTGTTAAAGGTGTGCTACGGTTGGCCTTATTGGCTCATGTTCAGACTTGGGGAGTGATTCTGTCGGGTGCTCCGTCGAGAGGGTATTCATGGAGTTGATTATATTCGGGACCAAGTTAGAGCGGGTGGCTCTCAGCAACGGTCCTAATGGATTCAAAAGAGGTAAAGCTTGGTGCCTAATGATTTCGAGCCTATAAGTACAGTTAAGAATCAAGCTTTTGCAGCAGCTTATGAGTGGGGGCCCAGAATGTTCTACGATGTTTTGACTTGCAGTGTAGCACTTGAGAGAAAGATGAGAAAGGACTTTGGATTTGTAGAGGGATTAGCAGAATGGGCATATCACTTGAGGGTGCAAATGTGCGAACAAGGAAGGTATGAAATGGTTCATGGGATTTGAGACAGCATGGTCTCGCGGTTCCAGGTCACTCGGGGTGAGTGCGGGTGGAATGTGTTAGGTGTTGAATGGAGTTACTATTATTTCTAAAGCAATCAAGGATAAGTTGGAAGGAAGTAGATTTGTTAGCCACAGTTGAGTTGGCGTATTGGTGGTAGAGATCGGTCCCTTCAGCGTGATCAAGTTATGCATGTGATTTGTGGCAGTACGTGTGAGCCTTGTCGGCTGCCGTAATTGATGTTGTTCAGAAGCATTCTTCTATTATGGCCTATTATGTGTAGGCGGATCCCGGAAGGGCTATGGTGGCTTAGACCACTACTTAGATGTTTGCCTATACTACGGTTATGGGAATTCACCTGTGTGTTGCTATGGTTCTCCTGAAGCGAGATAAGTGAAAAGCTTTTATATGATGAAGTGTTAGCCTAATAGTGGTTCCGAAGCTATAATGAAAGGCGTGTTCTATAGCATGTTGGCATGCTAGGTGTAGTGAGTGATATGGAATGTGAAGTGAATAGCAGTTCGGTTTCGACAAGGATGTCACGAGCTCGGATGAGCAGGAAAGAAGTTTCGATGTTTAAAGTGAGTTGGTACTGTCGTCAGTATCACCTGATATCGGTGTTTTGTGAAAAAAAGGCTTTGCATCCTGGTTAAGGATTTATTTATCGCTTTTCAGCGTTAGTGCGGCTGGTGGTTTGGATGTGCGGACCCGTTATTTATTTCGGGAGGTTGTGAGAGCGTGTCCCACAGGAAGATTGTATAAGTGTGACATGTAGTCACTTGATTTATTAAAGATTTAAACCAAGTATGAGGATTGTGGTAATATCATTAATTTGAGAATTTATGCCTGGAGAGCACTCTGTTTATTGGGTTATGGACTGTGGAAATTCGCTCCGGTTATGAGGGTTGTTCTTATGTGTTATGAGAAAAGGGGAGTTATTATGGAACTTTGAAAGGTTATTAGCCTAGTTGGTGCAATCAGAAATCGGCTTGAGATCAGTGGATTGATTTAAATGTGAACAGGGGCTTTATATCAGGCCAGATGTGTTCATCTCAGCAATACGCTCCTTATGGAAGGGAGTTGGGGTGTTATTTCATTGTCAGCTATTTCATGTAATGGTGCATTGCGCCGTGTGGGTTGTGGGACGGCTTGAGAAAATACTTATGTGTTGAGGATCCGCGTAAAAAAAATGATGTTATATGACCAAATTGGCTCTTGAGATTCAGATTGTATATCGCACCTCAGTTGTGCTTGAGTTTTGTAGCTTATAGCGCTATATGTTCACTCAGGGATGTTATTATGCACTTAGTGTGTTCATGACTGACATTCAGTATTTTGTTGTAATGAGCAATCTAGCTCGATGTGCATCTCCTTATGTGAGATCTATGTGTGGATCGGGTGGCACGCCGCCATGGGTATGTTATTTGGATCGGGTTGCGCGCTGCAATAGTGCGATGTTGAGTATTGTCTTCTATATGCTATTTTTGTATGTCTTGCTTCCTATTTTCTAAGGAAAGTCCGTATTAGTGCGTGAGTTAGGTAATTCCTTTCAGAGTTCGTTTTCCTTTCGTATCGCGTTCGAATTGGTAGCCTATTGGTACATTGTGGCATCATATGAGACTTTTGATTATGCCTGGGGTGGCTTATTGCCCGAGCACTTCGTACTGAGTGAGACGAGGTTATTGGATCTAGGAACAGTGCAGTCAGATTATATGAAGTATGTTAAGGAGCAAACCCCATTATTTGGTTCAGAATGAGGTGATGGCTCCTGTTAGGAGAATAGACCCAATGAATTGTTGATTCGGCAGTCGGTTATGAATTTCTACACGTCTCTTCCGTCGTGGTGATATTATAAGAGCTAGAGCAAGGCCTAAGTAGGTCTTAAGGTGCAATGGGAGCATCAGATTCGGGAAAGTTCGGTTGATTTAATCAGAGAATGTCATTGTGGTTTTCTGAGTAAAGTGATGCAGGGTGTGAATTCAGCAAAATTGTGCAGTCACGTTTGGGTACAGCGTGTAGTGATTGATATGATGAGCGCATGTTGGAAACATGCCTAGCATTGAGTTCCGGATGTTGGAATTGGACTTTAAGGCTTATTTGCTTGAATAAGAGGAAATATCATCAGAATTGATCGAGCTAATGTGCTCAACTGAGTTATGGAAGCACGAGAAGGTGCATGAGGTGTTAAACAGTGATTTCAGACTACTTCAGTGTAGTTCTCAGCACGTTCGAGGACGGACGTATGTTTAAGTGGGAGAGAATGTAACGACCCGACCGGTCGTTTTGAGCCCTAGCGCATCATTCAGCAGTCTGAGGCCATGAGCAGCTTCATTTCAGGTGTTATGACTTGTACGCATGGTCGGAATTGAATTTCGGGAAGTTCGAAGTTGGTTTGGGAAGAGAATTCTCATTTCGGAAGCTTAAAGTTGAAATAATTAACTAGGACGGGATTTTTGAGTAAACGACCACGGAATCGGGATCTGAAGGTTCTAGCAGGTTCGTATGATGATTTTGGACTTGGGCGTATGCCTGGTTCGGGTTTTGGATAACCCGGGAGCGTTTTGATGCCTATTGTGGAAGTTAGCATTTTGGAAGAAATTTCATAAGTTTGTCTTGAAGTGCATTTCAGTGTTATCGATGTCTGTTTGGGATTTCGAGTCTGTGAATATCTCCGTAGAGCACGATCGGAAGTGAATTCGGAGGCCCGTGGATCATTTTGGAGTCATTTGGCTAAAGATAGAAATTGAAGGTTTTTGAGAAGTTTGACCGGAAGTGGACTTTTTGATATCGGGGTCGGATTCCGATTCCGGAAGTTGGAGTAGGTCCGTAATGTCAAATATGACTTGTGTGCAAAATTTGAGGTCAATCGGACGTGATTTGACGGGTTTCAGCATCGAATGTAGAAGTTTAAAATTTCAAAGTTCATAAAGCTTGAATTGGAGTGTGATTCATGATTTCGATGTTGTTTGATGTGATTTGAGGCCTCGAGCAGGTCTGTGTTATGTTTTGGGATTGATTTGTGTGATTGGACGGGGCCCCGGGGGCCTCGGGTGTGTTTCGGGGTGTTTTCAGATCATTTCGGGCTGTTGTGAAATAGCTGGTGCTGGTATCTGGTGTTGTTCTTCGCGTTCGCGAGGATCCTCTGGCGTTCGCGAAGAAGGATTTGGCTTCAGGGACTCTGTTCTTCGCGTTCGCGGAGAGGTTCTCGCGTTCGCGGAGAAGGAAATCTCTGCTGCACAGGTCTGACTTCAGAGGCTCATATCTTGCAATCTATAAGGAATTTGGAGATGATCCAAAAATGGAAGTTGTATCCCTTTGTGTCTAGTTTTCAGAAGTGTAAACCATTTAACATTTGGATTTGTGTACAAAAAGTTGTGGATGGTACACTATAGGCTGTCCGGGAAGATGAAGAAGAAATTGTGTTGCACATGGCTGACTTTGGATGCTTATATCTCAAAATCTTTAAGGAATTGGGAGATGACCAAAACATGAAAGTTGTAGATCGTGGTGTCTAGTTTTCAAAACATTAAACCATTTGTCATTTGGAGTTTTGTAGGAAAAGTTATGGCTATTACACTAGAGGTTGTCTGAGAAGAGTTTCGAAAATGGTTTTTGGAAATTTTCTTCTTCGCGAACGCGGTGGGGGTCACGCGAACGCGAAGAAGAGTCGTAGGGGCAGTGCATAAGTGTAAAGAAATGGGTTTGGCTCATTTCATCTCATTTTCTCCATGGGAGCCGACCTAGGAGCGATTTTTGAGCTCCATTTTCATCATCCATGTCAAGGTAAGTGATTCCCACCTATTGCAAGTTAATTACTTGGATTATATCTATATTTTAATATGGAAAATCATTTAAATTAGTAGAAATTTTGGGATTTTGAAGAAAACCTAGGAAATTTGTATTCTTGGATTTTGACCACGATTTTGGGCATGGAATTAAGAGAAAATCATATATTTGAGTTCGTGAGTGCATGGGTAAACTTTATCTTCGAAAAATTTAGGAATCTGGGCACGTGGGCCCGAGAGCAATTTTGTCAACTTTTCGATCGGGGTTAAGAATTGCTATGAATTGGATCATTAGGAGTAATTGAGTATATATTAATGGATCGGTATTATTATTGGCTAGCGTTGGATCTTTGTGCATCGATTGGAGTCTTCGGAAGAGCGTGGAATGCCGGTTATGGATCTTCGGAGCGAGGTGAGTCTCCTTTCTAACCTTGTAAGAGGGAATTGTCCCCATAGGTGAAATAATTGATTATGTGCTCCTATTTGTGGGGGCTACGTACGCACGAGGTGACGAAAGTCCGTGCATAGCTACTATTATGCTATTGTCCGGGTAGTTAGGACCCAAAAGCATGCTATACTTGGATTATTTACGAACTTATTGATAGCTTGAATTGCTTAAATCACATCGAATTAGTAAACAAATTTCTAAACAAATAAAACTTTATTTTTCTTTAAATGGTTAAAGAGGATTTGTTTTCATTAGATAATTACTCCGTGTGGACTTCTTGATTGACTGTCTGTGTGTTTATTTATGGAATGGGCCCCTCGGCAGATTAAATAGATGCATCTATAGGCGCGCCGTCGACCCTCGGCAAGTGCACAGTTTTTTTCTGTTGGATCGGGCCGTCGCCTCGGCATAATATGCGCATGCTTGCATTGCTTATCCTGAAACTTATTGAAGTTGATATTGCCTTTTTATGGCCGCTATAAACTAATAAAGATAACGAAAAGTAAAATCTTGGAATTTCCTTATTATTTGAGAAAGTGTTACCTGTTTTCTTGCTCTATGAGTTATAATTGCTAGATAAATCCATGTTATCCTCACATCTTCACCATATTATTATTGGACCACTAGTAAGTGTCGAAGTTGACCATCTCGTCTCTACTTCTTCGAGATTAGACGGGATACTCATTGAGTACACGTTGTTTTCGTACTCATACTACACTTCTGTGCATTTTTGTTGCACATGTATATGTAACTCTAGTGGCCTATTGGGCGTGGCAGCATGGGAATACGGAGACTTAGGTGAGCTGCACTTGTCGAGGCGACCCGCAGTCAGTAGAGTCTCTTCAATTATCTGTATTTATTTTCTGTCCAATATTGTGTTCCGGACACTTGTCGTACTTTATTTGATTTTTCTTAGAAATTGCTCATGCACTTGTGACACCGGGTTCTGGGAGGTATTTGGGTTTATTCAGAAATTTTAAAAAGTTGTTTAAATATTTCATTATTCATTCGGAGGAATATATTGAGTATTGTTTTAATCGTATAAAAGAAGTGTTTTCAAAATTTTTAAAACAAGTATTTAACTAAGTATTTCAGTTGGCTTGCCTGACAGCGGTGTCCGGCGCCACCACGACCCTTAGTAGATTTTGGGTCGTGACAATTTTTAACTTTATTACCGCTTTAAATTATTTTAACCCTTTTTCGGTTTTATGGAATTATTTTTTGAACAAATTACGATTGTCGTACACTTGCCTTTTTGGAACACACCGCAAACCACACTACATGAAATGCGCCCGCGATTCGCGACATATTTATTTTATTAATTGTTCAAAGTTGTTGTGATTGGGTCACGTGAAATGCACACCCGAATTGGGATTTACGTATCATGACCACGTCACGGGTGTTGATACCCAACTTTTCCCTGTATATTTTTATATGCAAAATATATTTAAAAATAGCATATATATGCATACATAAGTATGTCCAAGCATCTTACAATTTTTCCCATAATTTTTGAGGTTTTTAAACTAATTTATTTCCCTTGTCATCCATAAAAACCCAATGATTATTTTCAAAATTATTATTTTAGTAATTCATTTATTGGAATTTTATATTTATATTAAAATATGTCTAAGGTATTTTTTTACAAATTTATCTGGTATTTTTAAGGATAGAATTGCATAATTGCAATATTAGCCATTTTTAGGTTTAAATTCGTCTCATATTCATAAAATGAGATTTCATATTTTTAAATGGATAAATTTGTATTATAGATCATTTTGGTGCTTTCAATTTATTTCCAGAAATCAATTTAATATTTTTTATAATTTTATAAGGGAAAATTGGCTATTTAAATAATAGCCCAATTCATTTCAATTTTAGCCTATAATCTGACCCCAAATTGGACCCCAATTTCCAGTCCAATTTCAATTAAAACCCGACCCAGGCCCCAATTACCCCTACCCGACCCAAAACCATATTAAATCCTGGCCGTTGATCTAAAAGATCAACAGCCCTCATCCGTTCTTACCATTTTAAGCCAAACGACCCCTCCAAACCCCTCATTTGCCTCAGTTGTCTCTATCTCTCTAACCTCTGGTTCTCTCTAGAACCTTCCCCCCTTCCCTTCCTCTCCGATGAGTTCCCTTCATCTTCTCCAGCCACCTTCTGACCTGAATCCATGGTGGTTTCACCACCCACCAAGCCACCTATGGCTCCTCACGTTTGGTTACTGAATTTTCATGACTTGACCACGAAGAGTTAGGTCCAGACCTCTGTCGATTCAAGTTCCACGGCCATCTCCGGCCTTGCTCCGGCAAGCCGTGTCTGTTCGAGCTTGGCCTCAACTCCTCGTGCTTAGATCGAAGCCTTTCTCACCGTTTGGGTTCCTCTGAAAACCCTAGCTTTGAGGTTTTTTTTGATCTCTTTAGATCTGTTCCAGATTTATGCTTTCCCAAGTTTTAAACGATTTTCTGATTTTTTTTCAAAAAAAAAGTTATGCTTTCAAAACCTTTATTTTCCGATCTCGGGTTTTGAGTTATGTGTGTTTCTCTGATTTTCTTCTTCTCTTATGTGTTCTCTACTATGTTTCTCCTACTGTGTTCTTGTTAAATCTCTTCTACCATGTTCTTCTATTATGTTGCTCCTACTGTGCTCTTGTTAAGATTTCCCTACCATGTTCTTATTTGTTTCTTCTACCAGTTCTTCCACTGTTGTTTCGCATATTATTTTTCGCTTTGTTTCTCATGAGTTTCTGTTACTGAAAAGAATGTCGAAGGTCCCAGTTCCTTTCTGAGACCTTTGAACTTGTTTCGACTAGTATCTTTTGCTTTCTTGATTACTCGCCCTCTCATCTCGGCACTCGATTGATGGTAAAACCCTAAAATTTAGGGGTTCATCCGAGTTTGAGAACATTGGCTATGTGATATGTTTGTTCTTCATCTTTAAAGCTGTCTGATTTCAGAAACCCTAACTATTTCGAGGTTCTGAACTTGTTTCTCAATTGAGTCTCGAAATTCTTTGTCTCAACCTCTGTCTCTTTAAGCAATTCTGATTTTCCACTAAAACTTTTCTAAGGTCATTTACACTGGATCTTTTGTATGCTACTAGATCCTACTTCTCTTCTACATTGCTAACCTATGTGACTACCATGCTCCTATGGTCTATTATCTACTGATTTTGCATTGACGCGACATCTTCTTAACATGTTTGTATGCTCTTTATATGCGCTGAACTTCCCCTCTAAAATGGCTTTCAAATTTTGATTAGTTTCAGACTTCCTTCTGTATAGGTTTGATTGATTTCTATCCTTGTTTGCTGACTTCCCTATGACTCGATTTATGTTATTTGACTTTCCTTAACTTTTCTGACTTGGTTCATTCATGGACCAGTGATTACAAAATCTCCGATCCTTGATTTACTGGCTACTAATTGATTTATCTTACCTTATTTATGCAACCGTGTATTTCAAAGCTCTGCCCCTAAAATAAACTTCTATGTATTTACCCCTAATTGCCTACTTTGCACAAAATGCTTGTTTGATTTCTTTCCTTAAATAACTTTTACCGTTTGAATTTGAAATCCTTAATTAAAGTAAGTCTTGTGTGATTGATTCTTAATTGATGTTCAGTTCCTTAACTGTTTTCTTACCTTATTTCTGCCTGATTTTCACACTATAAATGCACGACTCTTTCATTAACACACATCACTCATTCATAGTCTTTCTGAACTTATACTTACACACAATAGTATTCTCTCTTCTTGTCTGCACTGTGGCCTGTTTACAAGGCCTACTGCTTTTCTCTATCTATTTCTTTGAAACCGGTATGTCCTGATTTAAGCTTAAGCACCACAACAATGTGTTTATTTACTGCTTTTGTATCAATGTCTACTTACTGTTTCTGTATAGTTCAACACCCAAGTTAGCATGCTGATTTCTTTCTGCCTGTTTCTATTATGAATCCCAAACCCCTGCCCCCTATGTGTTTGAGCTATGGCATAAGGCAGGGCAATATACAAATTATTGTCCATGAATTAAGCTTGATCCCTTGGGATCCTAGCCTCTAATAGTGTGTTCTAACAGGCTTATTGGTGTGCTAGCATTCTCCATTGTTTCCCTTTCTTCTCCCCCTTTAGAATTATGTTTTTTCACTTGCACACTCTCTAAGTTTTTAAGTTCTGCCCCCCTCTTGTGAGCCTTGCCTTGGGACCCTTGAGCTCTCTCTAAACTTGGACACTTGAGGGCTGGCCTTTCCACACTGCACTTGTTCCAATCTGATATTACATTTGGGTGTGAGCATTGCTCGGATTCCATTTGAGGCTCTTAGGGAACTTTGACTCACTCAAATGGGAGAAAGGCTTTGGATCATGATCTTTTGGAGTTGGTTTACCTCATACTTCAGACATGAAGTCTGAATCAGGCTCTCCTTGGTTGTACTTGTATTTGTATTTTTTTTAATGTATTTTTTACTTTATTCTGGGCTGTAATAACTTGTAATAAACTCTTGGGGATGGCTAGTGAAAAGGGCGGGTAACTATGCATGCAAAGGGTAGATACCATGTTTATAGGTATTTTGAATTCTGCATTCAAATGCATATAGAAATCATGCCTATAGGTACTTTTGAATAATTTCTGCATATAGAAATCACGTTCATAGGGTTCTTAAAGTAATTTCTACATTTAGAAATCATGTTCATAGGGTTTCAAACAATTCACACATATAGATATCATGCCTATAGGTATTTCTGAATTCTGCACTTCTCACATAGATGCATGTCTATAGGTATTTTGAATTCTGCATATTCAAATGCATATAGAAATCATGCCTATAGGTACTTTTGAATAATTTCTCTCATATAGAAATCATGTCCATAAGTATCTGGAAGTCTGAACTCTGCATATGCATATAAATTCCTTCTGGATCCTGTATATTCATCTTTTCATCTAGAAATCATGCTCATAAGGTTTTAAAACAACTTCAGCATTTAGATATCATGTCCATAGGTTTTAATAATTTCCGCGCTTAGATATCATGTTCATAGGTTTAAAACGAGTCTTCTGCATTTTTATACCATATCCACAAAAGGCTTAAAACCAACTACGCATAGAAAGTATGTCTATCGGAACTATTAATTGAATGTGAATTGCTTCATTCGCGCATAGAGCTAAAACCAGTAATAACGATGTATCATCATTTGCAGAACTTACAACCTCCGTAAAAACTTGCCTTTCTTTAATAATCTGACTATCTTTTAAACCAGTACGTATTCGGTTTGTTGTTATTGCGTTCGTAATTCAGTAGATACCATGCCTATAGGATCCTTGTCCCACACTTAGGCAAGCCTTAGGGTAAAATTAAAAATCTGAATCTTTTCTAATAACTACAACCATCAGGCAGGCCTGATTCGGGCTTCTTATCTGAATTATGTAATAAATCAGTCTGCTTCAACCTTTAAGTTCTCGCATGTTTAATGTTTAATCAGACCTTAACTAGTATGTGTAAGTCATGCCAAATATGTGTTTCTTTGTTAAAGGGGATGTATCTGAGCCTTTGCGTGTTATGTGGTTTTCCCAACTTGCTATACATGTTTTGTATGTCGCCTTAGAATTTTTGCCTTTAAAACCACAAATAAGCCTAACATCCCTACCTCCCTTAGGATTAGTAGTCCTAAATGCCCTAGGTAAGCGAGGCCATTCCGCGCTTAATACCTTAACGGGATGGGAATGGTAGACATGGATATGATGACCACGCAATAATGTCACGTGTAGCCCCTAATCGAGGAGTGATTACCGGGCATTGTGTGGGGTGATCCATATTATTAATAAACCTAGGACCCCCCCCCCCTCCCTTTATTCTTTGTTTCCAGTATTTTAAACTCTTTTTTTTAAAAATCAGCTTTTCTAATTGTTCTTTCAAACCTTGTTTACTTTCAAACCTTTATGTGATAAAAATCCCCTCTTATTTGAGCCTTATTTGTCTATATGTACCCAAATTCACAATAATAGTCTGGCCGGGAACCACACTAGTGGATTCTGAGGGGTGCCTAACACCTTCCCCTTAGAATAATTTCAAGCCCTTACCCTATCTCTGGTTATTCAAATCACACCTCCTTGGTGTCTTAATGCACCCTAATCATTAGGTGGCAACTCTTTAAATCAAACCCAATTCCCAAAAGGAATGAGTTGTCCTCCCAAATGTCACAAACCCGATTTCCGCGGAGGAAAAAGGGGGCGCGACAGCATGGCGACTCCGCTGAGGACTTTTTAGGCTTTTACCATTTTAGACCTTTATTGTGAATTTATGTTTTTTTTTCACCCACAATTATTTGTGTATTTCTTTTAAGCATTCAATTTTCTTTTCGATTGCAAAACTGACTTGTCTCCTTTTTCTTTTCTTTACTGCTTTCCGTTTCTACTACTTTAAATTATGAAAAGTGTTGTATTTACTGCTTTCTTAAACATGCAAATACGTGACAACATGCTTTTAATTGTTGCATAATCATGCTCAACATCATATTCCACTCGTGCCAAACAAATACCATAGCAACGCTTATAATGAGTGGTTGCGCTCTTCCTATATTATTACCCCCTAAATCCGGAAAAGGCATATTTGCGGTAACACCAGTCGATCAACAGTGTAGTCGACGGTTCCGTGCCTTTCCCCCTTGAGTTGTCCGCTCAAGCGTACCAGTCTAAAACGCCATAGAAACCTCACTCTATTTAAACTGTGCATGCATCATGATCAAACCTAGCTGAGTCAGTTATGTTGTCCACATAATGACTCTTCAAGATAGCCTTGTCCAAAGTCCATTGGGTTTCCTTGAAACCCAAACGGACATTATCACGTTCTGTGCATTTATTTGGAGAACTAAATGCCTTTATGCCAATCATTGATGTTAAATAGTCGAGTCCGGTGAGGAAAAGGGCCTAACCTTATTTTCTTGCAGATAATGAGGCACGAAATCCCCATATTCGGCATTGTTACCAACATCCACCCGAGACTGCTAAGCTGGTGGAAAGATCTTCATTCCAGTGACCAGACTCTTGTCAGGAAATATCTAGGGAATCTACCCTCCCTCCTAGAAATCCAACCCAACAACAAGATCATAAAAGCTGGTACTCTCTTTTGGGATTTTCAAAGGACCGTTTTCCGCTTCGAGGAAATTGAGATGACACCCTTGCTAGAAGAAATAGGAGGATTAGCCGGCTTGGTATCGGAGACTCCAGGTTTATTGATGCCTGAGAACCGCAAAGGCAGGGGTTTCCTCATAATGATTGGTCTTAAGAAGAATCCAGAACTGGCATGCCTTAAAGAATCCTATATCCCCTTTGATTATTTGTACGAGAGGTACGGTCACAGGAAATCCTACCGTACCTATCCTGATGAGTTTGCCATTACCTCATTAGGACATATCCATCAAAGGGTCTTTGTATTCATGTTCTATTTTCTGGGTTGATTGTGTTTCCAATGAAGAAAGCAAGAATCCACACCTGACTAGCCATGGTTACTAAAACCTTAATGGAAAGAATTGGAGGGCAACCATTCAGCATTGTGCCCATGATCGTCGCAAAAATATACCGAGCCCTAGAAAAATGTCAACGGGGAGCTAGTCACTTCGAGGGTTGCAATTTGCTACTTCAGCTGTGGCTCGTGGAGCATCTACAAAAGGGTGAGTACCGACAAGAGATTCAACGGAGGGACTGGGACGATCATATCGCTTTCCATCACCCAAAGCGAATGAATTATATCCCCGATATGTTTGCTCGGCCAGAGGATGCCAAAGGATGGTTCGAGCTATTTGATAATCTGACCGAGGAGCAAGTTCAATGGATGTTCGAATGGTTTCCAACTGGAGAATTCATCGCCCGATCCCGAGACGCACCTTTTCTTATATTGATCGGTCTGAGAGGAAAGTACCCTTACGTCCCTCTCCGAGTTATGAGGCAAGCTGGTAGGAAGCAGGTTGTACCGAGGGTCGACAAGTTGAGTCACTTCCGAGCTGACTTCTAGGATGATGATAGCCCTTACAAGTGCCAAGCTCAACATATGTGGCAGTGCAAGATCGTCATGGGAAGGGATACCATCGAAACAGATCGATACCACGCCGGTTGTACTCCTTACTATTCAGGCTGGTTGGAGGATAATCATGATGGTCTGGGTCACCCTGGGTTCGTTCGAGGTCACAGGATCATAGATGAAAAGGCCGAGGCACGGGTTAAATACATTCAGCTGCGCAAGAGAATCCGGGAACACGAAAGTGAGCACCGTGAGATAAAAGAAGCCAATCAAAATCTAATTGAAGAATAGAAGGACATGGCCGTCAATGCCAACAAGCGACTAGGATACTTGGAGCGAGGCATAGTGGAGCTGCAAGGAAGGTTCCTTAAAAGGGTCGAGGACTGTCAGAATGCTAAGGGTAACGAAGGCGGACATCTAGCCAGAGCCTACCTGATGCTGGGACTTCGCGAGCTAGGGAAGTTGTTCGATGGAGCCAAGGATGCCGAGTCTGGGGAAGGTCCTTCAGGGACCAAGTAGATAGGACTTTATCTTTTCGCTATTTAAAATGTAATAAGGCCAATGGCCATTAATGACTTTGTTTTCCTGTTATTTAGTGTCGATTTGGGATTCGTCTTATTTTTCTATCAATGAAATAAGGCATTTAGCATTCCAAGTTCTCCAAATCAACTTGTCGCTAGGCCTACCTCGGGCACAACGAGGCTCCCAAATTAGGACATGCTTTATATTTCCGCATTACTTGTTTAAATATTGCATCGATTTTCCATGAACCTCACTAACTTGGTTACCTTTTTGTTTTATTTTTGTTTTGTTTATTCCCCTCCCCAAAGGTTAGTTTGAGCACTCTGGAAACATCATCCTATTCCACAAGATCCAAGGGCCCTCCACCCACTCCTCCTCTCAATCTCGTCAAAAACAAGAACAAAGGAAAGATGGAAGATTTGAACAACACCAGGAAGGAAAACTCAACTGAACGGGTAGAGGCCACTCACGAATATGGTACTTTGGTTCCCAAGGAGAATGCCTCCCAACTGGAGCAAAAGCTGCTGAAATTTCAGGAAGAACTTGATCAAGTCCGGAATTTGGCAAATCTGTCATTTTCCCTCACTACTCCAGACATCAATTTCCCAAGTGCTCAGAACCCCGCACCTCCACAGAGTCTCCCAAAGCAACAGAACCACACCGCTCCTTACCACTACTGCAATACCTGCCATACTTCCAACAATACCCCACTGCTCGTCCCAGAACCATAAAACTCCACAAATGATCACTGCCACACCCACCACAACACCCCCATCTATGTGGAGACTGTGCCGCACTCCACCCCACCTATCTCAAACACATCCGAGCCTGATGATAAAGATTTGCTATTCAAGAACTTGGCCGAAGAGCTTAAAAAGTTGACTAGTAGAATTCAGGGCGTTGAAGGGAGTAAGGGAATTGAAGGGCTGAACTACGAAGATCTTTGCATACAGCCCGATGTCGAACTGCCCGAGGGGTACAAACCTCCCAAGTTTGAGATTTTTGACGGTACAGGAGATCCGAGGGTCCGCTTGAGAACATACTGTGACAAGTTGGTCGGAGTGGGAAAAGTTGAGAAAATCCGCATGAAGCTTTTCATAAGGAGCCTGAAGTGAGATGCTTTATCTTGGTACATTAGCCAAGATCCAAAGAAGTGGCCGGACTGGGTAAGCATAGCTTCCGACTTTATGGACAGGTTCAGGTTCAACACGGAGAATGCGCCCGACGTGTTCTACATTCAGAATCTAAAGAAGAAGCCCACAGAAACCTTCCGCGAGTATGCTACTCGTTGGAGGTCCGAAGCAGCTAAGGTTAGACCCGCCTTAGAAGAAGAACAGATGAACAAATTCTTCATCCGGGCCCAAGACCCACAATATTATGAGAGGTTGATGATGATCGAGGGTCATTAATTTTTTGACATTATCAAGCTAGGGGAAAGGAGTGAAGAGGGCATCAAAAGCGGTATGGTTACTAACTTCGAGGCTTTACAAGCTTCAAACAAGGCCTTACAGTCAGGCGGTGTGTCCAAGAAAAGGGACGTAGGAGCCGTAATGGTGGCACAAAGAACCAAATCTCCCATCAAATACCAAACCTACCCAATGCCTCCGCTAACATATCAGCCTACCCCAAACTACCAAGCACCCTCACCCTCTTACCAAGCTTCACCACTCACCTATCAATCACCTCCCACATATCAACCCACTTCACCCAAATATTCCCAACCAGCACATGTTTACCAAGCCTACAACACTCAACCATCCCACTACCAGTCCCCTCTTCCATGCCAAAACTTCCCTAGACCTCGACCAAACATTGATCGAAGGCCTCCGAAACAATACACAACCATTGCTGAACCTATTGACCAGTGTATGAAAGACTCAAAGCTGCTGGTTACGTCACCCCTATCCCTGCTGCTCCTAAGAACCCTTCTCAGTGGGTTAATCCAAATAAATCCTGTGCATACCATTCCGGCATGAAAGGACACACCATTGACGAATGTCGTTCTCTGAAAGATAAGATCCAGACTTTAATTGATAACAAGATTATTGTGGCAAAGTAACCTGCTCCAAATGTCCGCAATAACCCTCTGCCAGACCATAAGGGAGGAGGCGTTCACATGATTGAAATAGAGGATGATTGGGATCCCAAGGGATCGATCAGTTTGATCACAGAAGGTGACGACCCAAAGAAACCAATAGTCACCCTTAATCTGATCGTAGTCCTGATTCAGCCCTCTGGGGATGCCGAGGTAAATATGTCCATGCCACTTGAGTTTGAAGCACCATCATCTGCAAAGACACCAACGCCAATTGAGGTCGAATTCGTGTCTCCAGCAAAGGCACCTACACCATTCGAAGTTGCAGTTTTACCGCCCAAGGTGCATGCTCCGTTCGGAGTAAAGATAGCCACGCCAATTCCAGTGGCGATGTCATCCATGACACCATTCCATACAAAGGCTATACCATGGGACTACACAGCCGAGGCAAGAAGGAAAGGCAAGGTTATGTTCGGAGAGGCTATTGCGGCACAGGGTATGACGAGAACTGGTAGAGTTTATACCCCGAAACATTTGGCTGAGGCGAGCCAGTAGGCTTCTAGCCGGCCAACCATCACCGAGACGGGGCCAGATGACCTTTGGAGAAATATACAGGCCAAGGAATACTCGGTCATTGACCAGCTGAACAAAACACCGGCGCAAATTTCTATCCTTGCTTTGCTACAAAATTCTGATGCACACAAGAATGCCCTGTTAAGGGTGTTGAGTGAAGCATATGTGCCGAGCAACATCATCGGCGGAGAGATGCCTAACATGGTAGGACAGGTATTGGAAAGTCACAAGATCACTTTCCATGAAGATGAGCTGCCACCGGAAGGGTTGAGTCACAACAAGGCGTTGCACATCACCGTGCAATGCGAAGATTATTTTGTCACCTGGGTCCTGATTGACGGGGGATCCAGCCTCAACATTTGTTCATTGGTAACACACAGGATATTGGGAAAGGGACTGCATGAGATCAAGGACGGGGCCATCAACGTCAAAGCTTTCGACGATTCCCAAAGGTCCACCATTGGGGAAATTAGCATGTGCTTGCAAATGGGGCCTACTTGGTTTGATGTTGACTTTCAAGTGATAGACGTGCCGGCATCTTACAATCTGCTGTTAGGACGACCCTGGATTCATGCTGCTGGGGCCGTAGCATCAACACTACATCAGGCAATGAAGTTTGAGTGGAATCACTAGGAAGTAATCATCCACGGCGATGGAAGTAATCCCATATACAGTCGCCAGACCATCCCAGCAATTAGAGGCAGAAGAAAGATAGGTGGGGAGACTTATCACCACATCGAGCGGGTCAACGCCGTTGATAAAGACAAATGGTGGGACAGCAAAATTGAAAGCATATTGAACTGGAGCGGATACGAACCTAGCAAGGGACTTGGCAAGAACCTCCAAGGAATCGCTAAGCCTATCAAACTCAAGAAACACGGCACCACCTTTGGTCTAGGATATGAGTATGCCTGGGAAGAGTTCAACAACTGGTCGCCACCATGGCGCGACCCTTACTATCCATTGGAGCAGCCAATACCACACTTGGAACAGACTTTCCAACCGGTCGAAGTTATCTATGGGTCGGAAGAAGAGGAAGCACTGGCAGCGATGAGGAATTTGTTCCTGGAAGACGATGACATGGCTTGTTGTGTCATTCTAGAGGAGGAGGGGGAGGAAGGCCCTTCCATACAGGCTGTGAGCAGAGGACCGTGCCTCAATAACTGGACCATCAGAACCACCAGAGCCCGGCGAGCCTCGGGGTAGCAAGGCTGAACAAGCATCATGCACTATCTTTTATTTTTACTAGTTGACTTTCCTTTCGCATTTTAAATTTCGCAATAAGATCTTCAATGTTCAAAACAGTTATGGAATTTCAAAGCATTTCGATTTTTTTTCTTATAAAGCAATACTCTTATTATTTTCTCTCATTACTCTACTTATACAGCATTACTATTACTTGTGTTGATGAACCAATGACTATGACATGCAATGAGACAACGCAACAAACGGACATAGACTCGGAGGAAGATGAAATACCGGAAGAGATTGTCAAGGAAGTTGAGAATTTGGAAAACAGACCAAAGTCCAACCTGAACGAGACTGAGATTGTTAACCTGGGAGACAAAGAGAATGTCAAAGAAACACGAATCAGCGTTCACTTATCACCGTCAGAAAAGGAAGAGTACACAGAATTTCTAAGAGAATATGAGGACATATTCGCCTAGCCGTATGATGACATGACTGGTCTGAGTACATCTATTGTGGCACACAAACTGCCAACTTATCCGACATGTCCGTCGGTAAAACAGAAGCTCAGAAAGTTCAAGCCAGATATGAGTCTGAAAATCAAGGAAGAAGTCACCAAGCAGGTCAAAGCCAGAGTCCTCAGGGTAGTGGAATACCCAACATGGTTAGCTAACATTGTGCCAGTTCCAAAGAAGGACGGAAAGGTTAGAGTCTGTGTCGAGTACCGGGATCTAAACCGGGCCAGTCCGAAAGACGATTTCCCCTTACCAAACATACACATCCTGATCGACAACTGCGTCAAGCATGAGCTGCAGTCATTTGTGGATTGTTTCGCTGGTCATCATCAAATTTGGATGGACGAGGAAGATGCTGAGAAAACGGCTTTCATTACGCCGTGGGGAATGTACTGCTACAAGATGATGCTGTTTGGTTTGAAGAATGCAGGGGCCACCTACATGAGGGCTATGACCACCATTTTTCATGATATGATACACAGGGAGATCGAGGTGTACGTAGATGACGTTATCATCAAGTCCAAGAAGGCCAGTGATCACATGGAAGATTTGAGAAAGTTCTTTAACAGATTGCGGAAATACAACCTAAAGCTGAATCCCGCAAAGTGTGCATTTGGGGTTCCCACTGGAAAATTACTGGGGTTTATTGTGAGCCGCTGGGGAATAGAACTGGATCCATCAAAGGTGAAAGCCATTCAAGAATTACCACCGCCGAAGAATAAGAAAGATGTGATGAGTTTCCTGGGAAGGCTGAACTACATCAGCCGGTTCATAGCATAGTCTACAGTTATTTGTGAGCCAATCTTTAAAATGTTGAAGAAGGACGCTGCAACCAAATGGACCGATGAATGCCAGAAAGCTTTTGACAGAATCAAGGACTAACTATCAACACCACCCGTTTTGGTCCCGCACGAGCAGGGTAGACCTCTACTGCTCTACATCGCAGTGCTTGATGGTGCCTTCGGTTGCATCGTTGGGCAGCACGATGTAATAGGGAGGAAGGAACAGGCCATTTATTATCTCAGCAAGAAGTTCACTCCATATGAGGCCCGGTATTCTCTTTTGGAATGCACCTGCTGTGCTCTGACTTGGGTGGCCCAGAAGTTGAGGCATTATTTCTGTGCCTACACTACATACCTCATATCAAGGATGGATCCCTTGAAGTACATTTTTCAGAAGCCCATGCCCACCGGCAAGCTAGCCATGTGGCAAATCCTATTGAGTGAATTCGATATTGTCTACGTGACTCGGAGAGCAATCAAGGGACAGGCACTAGCGGATCATCTTGCCGAAAACCCCGTGGATGGAGAATACGAACCCTTAAAGACATATTTTCCTGATGAAGTGGTATCATTCATAGGAGAAGACATTGCAGAATCCTATGATGGGTGGAGAATGTTTTTTGACGGAGCGGCAAATTTCAAAGGAGTTGGCATAGGAGCGGTCCCAGTATCAGAAACCGGTCAGCACTATCCAGTGTCAGCTAAGCTCAGTTTCTCCTGCACCAACAATATGGCCGAGTACGAAGCCTACATCCTAGGGCTCAAAATAGCCATTGACATGAACATTCAGGAGTTGTTAGTAATCGGGGATTCAGACTTACTCATACATCATGTCAGACAGGAATGGGCAACCAAGAACTCTAAGATACTCTCGTATCTGCATCACGTACATGATTTGAGAAAGAGGTTCACAAAGATAGAATTCCGGCATATTCCCAGAATCCAGAATGAATTCGCCGATGCATTGGCTACCTTGTCATCCATGATGCAACATCCAGACCAAAACTTCACTGATCCCATCCCAGTGAGGATCCATGATCAGCCTGCTTATTGTGCCCATGTTGAGGAAGAAGCAGACGGAAAACCTTGGTTTCATGATATCAAGGAATATTTAGCAAAAGGAGAATACCCAGAACTTGCAAATCCTATGCAGAAATGAACACTCCGGAGGCTGTCCAACAATTTCTTTCACAGTGGAGGAATCCTGTATAGGAGGACTCCTGATTTGGGACTGCTCAGGTGTGTCGACGCAAAGGAAGCATCCAACCTGCTAGAAGAAACACATGCTGGGACCTGTGGTCCACATATGAACGGCTTTGTTTTAGCCAAGAAGATACCCCGGGCTGGTTACTTTTGGATGACTATGGAAACAGACTGCATCCAGTATGTCCGAAAATGCCACCGTTGTCAAATACATGCAGACATGATAAAGGTGCCTCCCAATGAGCTTAATGCAACAAGCTCACCATGGACTTTCGCCGCTTGGGGAATGGATGTCATTGGACCAATCGAGCCTGCCGCCTCCAATGGGCATAGATTCATCCTAGTGGCAATTGACTATTTCACCAAATGGGTCGAAGCAGCATCTTACAGAGCAGTAACTAAGAAAGTCGTGGCAGACTTTGTCCGCGACCGCATTGTTTGTCGATTCGGGATTCCAGAGTCAATTATTACTGATAATGGCTCCAACCTCAACAGCGACTTGATGAAAGCTATGTGTGAAACCTTCAAGATCAAACACATGAATTCTACAGCCTATAGGCCGCAAATGAATGGAGTCATAGAGGCTGCCAACAAGAACATTAAGAAGATACTAAGGAAAATGATAGAGAAGCATAAGAAGTGGCATGAGAAGCTATCATTTGCTTTATTGGGGTATCGCACCACAGTCTGCACATCAACTGGGGCAACCCCCTATATGTTGTTTTATGGTACGGAAGCCGTCATTCCAGCCGGAGTAGAAATTCCTTCCTTAAGAATCATACAGGAAGCTGAGCTCGACGATGCAGAATGGGTGAAGAGTCGTCACGAACAGTTAGCTCTCATAGATGAAAAAAGAATGAATGCAGTTTGCCACGGTCAGCTTTATCAGAACAGGATGTCCATAGCCTTCAACAAAAGAGTCAAGACGAGACAGTTCACACCAGGGCAGCTGGTATTAAAGAAAATCTTCCCGCATCAAGATGAAGCCAAAGGGAAATTTTCTCCCAACTGGCAAGGTCCATACATGGTTCACCGGGTTTTGACAGGAGGAGCCCTCATACTTGCAGAAATGGATGGAGAGATCTGGCCGAAACCAATTAATTCAGATGCAGTCAAGCGTTACTATGTGTGATCTTATGCTTTCCTATATGATGTATTTGAACTACGTCTGACCTGATTCCCATTTAAGAGGGGATACGTAGGCAGCCCTACGGGTTCGGTCACAATTCAATAAAATTTTCATTTCCCCCGAAATTGGAAACTGGGGCAGAATTTTGAGGAGGACCCTCAAAATTCCGAAATAATTTCAGTCGATCATCGCAAGCGGCCGCCATAAGCATCAACCCATTAAACTAGGGCAGAATTTTGAGGAGGACCCTCAAAATTCTGTAGCAAGAGAGGTTACAATGTTTTGAGCCACGTCACAGTCGTCAGTTCATCTAAAAGTTATTTCTTAAATATATACTTACGACATATTTTTTCAAATTCATGCATGTTTATTATCGAAATCACTTTGTTCAGCAACGCTACCCCCAATGATACTTACTGTATCACCGTATCAAAGCCGAACGGGTCGAACAAGGCCATCAGAGATGCGAACTAACCTCCCCCTCTACAAAACTCACGATTTTTCTTTGGATGCAGACACTTGGATTGCGAAAGCACCTGACATACTGTACACTCACGAGACAAACATTGTTCAGGAATACAACTCTCAGAACTGTTGCACTTGCCCGCATTTGCTATTCACGTGCGCCGGCGATATTCCCTGTATCGCAATGTCCCCAGCAGTCATAATATCACAACCTGCTATCAGCTAAGAAATCCTATTTACCATTCTACATCTTTTGCATTGCATAAGGCTACCATTCTGCCTTCCGAGACTAAACACTGTCTCCATCTGCATCTTTTACATTGCATAAGGCTACCATTCTGCCTTCCGAGACTAAACACTGTCTCCATCTGTATCTTTTGCATTGCATAAGGCTACCATTCTGCCTTCCGAGACTAACCATTGTCTCCATCTACATCTTTTGCATTGCATAAGGCTACCATTCTGCCTTCCCAGACTAAACACTATCTCCATCTGCATCTTTTGCATTGCATAAGGCTACCAATCTGCCTTCCGAGACTAAACATTGTCTCCATCTGCATCTTTTGCATTGCATAAGGCTACCATTCGGCCTTTCGAGACTATACATTGTCTCCATCTGCATTTTCTGCATTGCATAAGGCTACCATTCTGCCTTCCGAGACTAAACACTATCTTCATCTACATCTGCATGGCTGAAAGATCGCCACATTATTTACGCTTGCATGGCTGAAAGATCACCACTTTATTTTTGCATGGCTGAAGATCGCCACTTTATTTTTGCATGGCTGAAAGATCGCCACCTATTGCATTTCATGGCTGAAAGATTGCCACTTTACTTTTTGCATGGCTGAAAGATCGCCAGCTATTGCATTTCATGGGCTGAAAGATCGCCAAATTATCTTAGGGCGTCATCGTTTGGAGGCACCATTTACATAGCCCGAGAACATCATGCCATGGCCTGATGATCCCTTTAATCTCAAGCATATCATTATTCAAAGGCATCATGGTTCGGAGGAATCATTCTCATATCCCGAGAGCATCATTTCATGGCCTGTGAATCCTTTATTATACGCTTCATGGCTCAGGACATCATGGTCTGAGGACGTCATCCTAACCGTCCAAAGACAGCATTCATGGTCCGACGAGAACTTGCATCACGTTTAAATTTACGCACGGTATATGCTTGTATTGCTTATTTGCAGGTAAACCGGCGAGCAACGGCCATCTCGGTAGGAGCAATCCCGCTCCAGTTCCCGCAGCCCTATTAGACCTTAGCCATTTATCCCAACCTGAATATTGTGTCCGTTCTTGAAAGGTCTCCGTTGGCATATTCCGCCGACGGATCCCGAACAACATATTGCGTGATTCCTGTAAGACCAGGGATATGTAGGCAACTCAGAAACCAGAGCGCGGCCAAATGGCTTCAAAACATTTCGTTCGGTCAAATTGGTCATCATATCTTTACCCGACAACTCTTTCATCCTTTCCGGGTAAAGAGGGGCAACTGTTGATACTCAATTTTTCCCTCTATATTTTTATATGCAAAATATCTTTAAAAAGTAGCATACATATTCATATATAAGTATGTCCAAGCATCTTACTATTTTTCCCATAATTTTTAAGGTTTTTAAACTGATTTATTTCCCTTTTTCATCCATAAAAAACCCAATAATTATTTTCAATATTATTATTTTGGTAATTCATTTATTGAAATTTTATATTTATATTAAAATATGGCTAAGGTATTTTTTACACATCTTTTACAAATTTATTTGGTATTTTAAGGATAGAATTGCATAATTGCAATATTAGCCATTATTAGGTTTAAATTCATCTCATATTCATACTCATATTTTTAGATGGATAATTATGTATCATTTTGGTGCTTTCAATTTAGTTCCAAAAATCAATTTACTATTTTTTATAATTTTAAAAGGGAAGGTTGGCTATTTAAATAATAGCCCAATTCGTTTCAATTTTAGCCTAAAATCTGACCCCAAATTGGACCCCAATTTCCAGCCCAATTTCAATTAAAACCCGACCCAGGCCCCAATTACCCCTACCCGATCCAAAACCGTATTAAATCATGGTCGTTGATCTAAAAGATCAACGACCCTCATCCGTTCTTACCATTTTAAGCCAAACGACCCCCCAAACCCTTCATTTGCCTAACTCGTCTCCATCTCTCTTAACCTCTGGTTCTCTTAAGAACCTTCCCCTCCTCTCTGATGAGTTCCCTTCATATTCTCCGGCCACCTTCTGACCTGAATCAAGGGTGGTTTCACCACCCACCTATGGCTCCTCACGTTTGGTTACTGAATTTTCATGACTTGACCACGAAGAGTTGGGTCCAGACCTCTATCGATTCAAGTTCCACGGCCATCTCCGGCCTTGCTCCAGCAAGTCGTGTCTGTTCGAGCCTGGCCTCAACTCCTCCTACTTAGATCCAAGCCTTTCTCACCGCTTGGGTTCCTCTAAAAACCATAGCTTTGAGGTTTTTCTGATCTCTTTAGATCTGTCCCAGATTTATGCTTTCTCTAAGTTTTTAAACGATTTTTTGATATTTTTTCAAAAAAAAGTTATGCTTTCAAAAACTTTTTTTTCCGATCTAGGGTTTTGAGTTATGTTTCTCTGATTTTCTTGTGTGTTTCTCTTATTTTCTTCTTCTCTTGTGTGTTTTCTACTATGTTTCTCCTACTGTGTTCTTGTTAAATCTCTTCTACCATGTTCTTCTATTATGTTGCTCCTACTGTGCTCTTGTTAAGATTTTCCTACCATGTTCTTATTTGTTTCTTCTACTAGTTCTTCTACTGTTGTTTCACATATTATTTTTCACTTTGTTTCTCATGAGTATCTGTTACTGAAAAGCATGTCGAAGGTCCCAGTTCCTTTCTGAGACCTTTGAACTTGTTTCGACTAGTATCTTTTGCTTTCTCGATTGCTCGCCCTCTCATCTTGGCACTCGATTGATGGTAAAACCCTAAAATTTAGGGGTTCATCCGGGTTTGAGAACATTGGCTATGTGATATGTTTGTTCTTCATCTTTAAAGCTGTCTGATTTCAGAAACCCTAACTATTTCGAGGTTCTGAACTTGTTTCTCAATTGAGTCTCGAAATTCTTTGTCTCAACCTCTGTCTCTTTAAGCAATTCTGATTTTCCACTAAAACTTTTCTAAGGTCTTTTACACTGGATCTTTTGTATGCTACTAGATGCTACTTCTCTTCTACATTGCTAACCTATGTGACTATCATGCTCCTATGGTCTATTATCTATTGATTTTGCATTGACACGACATCTTCTAAACATTTTTGTATGCTCTTTATATGCGCTAAACTTCCCCTCTAAAATGGCTTTCAAATTTTGATTAGTTTCAGACTTCTTTCTGTATAGGTTTGATTGATTTCTTTCCTTGTTTGCTGATTTCCCTATGACTCGATTTAAGTTATTTGACTTTCCTTAACTTTTCTGACTTGGTTCATTCATGGACCAGTGATTCAAAATGTCCGATCCTTGATTTACTGGCTACTAATTGATTTCTCTTACAAAATCTGCTATCCTGGAGAGTTCAAGCTCATGTTGGAGTGCCTACTTGAAGGTGCCTACTTGAAGGAGGAAACACCTGAGTATCATGTGAGCCCTATAATTTTCGCCTTCAAGTAGGCACTCCAACATGAGCTTGAACTCTCCATTTCGGCTATGCTCAACTTCTTCCACTTCCATAGCCCTAAAATTTTCATCACAAAAAGTAGAATCATCATAGCGGGGGTTAGGGGAAGGGAAGGACAAATAAGCACAATCATCCCAATGACCATTTTGAAAACCACACTTATCACAAATACTCCACTCGTGGGTTTGAGATTGTGCGCACAATCCACCCCTAGGAGAATTTAAACAATTTTGCCACGAGTGTGGTCCTCCACAATAAGGACAAGGGTCATCAAAGTATGAACAACTACCATCCGATCGATTTTCATTATATGATGCCATTTTTCAAAAATAAGAAAATAAACAAGAAACAAACAAGAAAAATAGACCAAGGTAAGAAAAATAATTACACAAATATTCACAAGTTTGGACCAAAGCACTTACGCTTATTTCTCAAACAACCTAAATTACGCCAAATTGTTCCCCGGCAACGGCGCCAATTTTGATGACGTCCAAATCCACTACCAAAAAGTAAATGGACACGGTCGCATGCAATATAATTTACCCAACTATGAGTCGGGGTCAAATACCACAGAGAACAATAAGTAGGCGATTAGGAATGCAAGAAAATTATCACTTATCGCGCAATGCCAAACACTAAGAATTTGGTTTTTGAAAATGTTTATAACTAAATGCGAAAATGTAAACTAACCTAGAAAGCAAGTAAAATGATCAATGGCTACAAGTATGGTTGCATCGGGAGTTACACTCAAGTAACGATCCAATGTATTTCATGATTTTACAAATATGAGCAAGTTTAGGTTAATTAGCCACGGGTAATAATTCTATATTAGCTTCTTCCGAAGACTAACAAGACTTCCTAATTGAATTATTCCTAAAACAATTAAGAGATTAAGCACTCCCGGATATGGCTACAAGTAGTTCAATCCTATCCCTCGGTAGAATCTATAAAATGAGGGTTAACGCCTCAAGTTCTTGTTAATTAATCTTTCCCAACCCCAAATTATCTTTTCCAAAATTAATTCGGAGTTAATGGGCGAGTCCTAGGGTTAGCTAATCCCTTTGGAAACATTAAAGAACAAGAATAATTAAAATAACAATAACTCACTTTATAAAAGAATAAAAATCATTCAATACATAAGCACAACAAGGTATTTAGTCCACACTTTAAATATGAATATTCCCATAAACAAGATTCAAGTGTTGGAAATAAATACTACACACTTAAATATTCAATACAAAGCAAGGAAATGAAGAAATAAACATAAATGGGTAAGAAATCCTTAACCACAAGCTTGAAATCTTCAAAACCCAAGTGTGTGTGCAAAACCCTAGCTTCCACCTTGTTCTCTCTAAGTCTAAGAACTCAAAAATATGCCAAAAGATGTTCAGATGTTGCCAAAGATACTGCTAGGTCGAGTATTTGTGTGTTTGGGAATGAGAAAATGTGAAATGCCTAATTTGCCCAGGTCCGATGCCCGTTGACTGCGTCTGCGGATGAATGCACGCAGATGCAGTTCCGTAGATGCGGATACCTTATCGTAGAAGCGGAATGTTGAAATATACTTGCCACCGCAAATGCGGGCTCCAAAAACGCAGATGCGCTACCGCAGAAGCGGAAAACCATTCGCAGATGCGGTTCCTGAGAAAAGGCCAGCTCCGCAGATGCGTGTCCACTCCCGCAGATGCGAGGTCGCTTCTGCGACAACTCTTCCGCAGATGCGGAATCACTGGAGAATTTTGCATTGTTTTCACCCTCTTTTGCTCAATTCCACTTCAATTCAATTCAAATCACTACATAGCATCATTTACCTGAAAATCTAACAATACACACCATAAACGACCTCATATTATAGTTAAAGGATATAAAAGATAAGGAAAAGAGACTAGATTGAGTGGTAAAATCACCACTCATCATCACCATACACGCTTAAGGTACTTCTACTACTAACAAAGTACGCGGAGTCTGCGGGGTGTGAGGTGAGGGTCCACTATCTCTTGCACCTGTTCTCGCCCATCTTTCATAGGGGCACCATGGTGCACTTGAGACATCGTGGAATGAAGGGGCTGGTAGTGGGGACTGACGACCGAGCAAGCCGCAAGTTTTGGCATAAATACTTCTTTGTCAAAACTGAACATGGAATGAGACTCGTAGGTATCGCTACTTTTATTATTCTCTCTTCTCTTCTTCGTTCCTTATAGTTTGTTTGCTTCTTGATTAAAGCTATGGGGCGTCCACCCCACCCTATTGCTGGCATAAAGGATTGGGTAGCTCGTCTGTTGTCCCATGCAGCGGAGACCCAAGATTGGCCCTCCTTCTTGAGACGTTATGGCCCCAGGGTTTCATCTGGTAAGTATCTTCTTCTACGTAACATTGTTGGTCATACATCATGAACTATTGATACGATTCTTCATGCTGATAGGTCAAGGAGTTTCCAGGCGGAGTGCCCCAGTTCGCGTATTCCGATAGGTCGTTGCTGCTGCGGGAATGCAATTTACCTTAGCCGAATCCGTTCGGGGGGGTTGTACTCAACCGCTCCAAATAGAAGGTTCCTCTCGAGATTTGGTCATGAGGGAAGAGGCCTCTTCTGTTCCGAGCCCTCACCTCTTGGATGAATCCCCTAATGGGGATGAGTCGTCATTGCGAAAGAAGAGGAGAGTGGAGCTTGGAAAGGGGGTGGCCATAGCCACTAGTGGAAGCCGAGTGGGTGCATCACAGACGGCACCCGTACCTACTTTTATGGCCGATGCTATCTTGGGGTAGGTCTCCCCAGATGGAAGGAGCTCTCCCAGGAGGTGTCTCGGTGCGCTCCGCAGAGGGTGGCGCGTCTTCCAACATTGGAGAGGGCCCGCGTGTTGAGGACGAGGGCTCAAGTTCGGACGTAGATCCAGTGGACGTTCGTGAATTTGTTGAATGCCACATTCATGTAGAGGTCAGGACAGAGGGTTCCGACCGACATATAGTTATCCCCAGAAATTACAACTTGTTGTCGAACTATGAGCAGGTGGCTTCTGCCTTAGCCCCTTTATGTGCTTCCCCCAAAAACGAGGTGCTCAGGATAATGAGCGACGTGGAGTTATCTCGGAGCGTTGCTGGCATGGCTTTGCGGGTGAAGTTTTCTTTTCTTTCTTGCCATTTGGGTTTTTGTCGTTATTTCTTACCTGTCTTTCCTTTTAACTTCTTCCTTTATGGAAGACTCTCATCATGGAGACCGAGCGTGAGCGCAGGAAAAGAAAAAGAGCGGCCATCTACGGGAAGATGTCTTCCAAATATAAATAATATCGCACCAAGCACTGTGCGATGGCTGACATCTATACTCAGGACCCGGACTTCCAATTGTTTCGTGAAGGGCTTAAGCAAAGGGAAGACCAACTAGCGCACAAGGTCGAAGAGTTGAGGGAGCGGGACGAGGACCTCGTGAAAGCCATCGCCTGTAATAGCGAGCTCGAAGCGTCTCTTAAGGTGAAGGAGGACGAGCTGGAGTTAAGTAGGGGTGTGGTGGCTGAGAACGCCGACTTGCATGTAAAGGTGGCCGGTTTGACTGCCGAATTGAGTACGAAGTCAGCGAAAATTGATGAGCATAGGAGTGAGCTGAATGTGGGTGCTGACAGACTGACGGCCACTATTTCTGAAGCGGTAGTTTTGGAAGATACCCTTCGTACCTGTAGGTCGGAGCGGGCCAAAGAAGAAGAGGCTCCTACACTCAAAGTGGCAGGGCTTGAGGGTCGTGTTAAGGAGTTGGAGGCGGAGTTGTCCGTGTTGACCGGGCAAGTGTCTTCGCTGAGGGCGGAGGATGCGAATCGACGCCAGTAACCTTCTACTTCCCGTGCCTCGGCCGAGCCTGTCGAGCCTCGCCGTTCATACGAGTTGTGGGTTTATGCTAAGGCCCGGCTCGATGTGCACAAGGCTCTTTTTGCTGAAGGGAGGGCTTCTGAAGTAGAACTTCAGTGTATGCATACCGAATCTCGTTCGGCTCGCGAGGCATGTGGGTACGACCCCCGTACGCCTGATGGGGATAAAGTCATCTCTGACGATGCAAACCGCCTTACCTCCGACTCTTGGTGTGAGGATGACTACCCAACTGGGGATGATGTGTAGTTACTTTTTTGTTTCAAGATTTTTGTAAGGGAATGCTTGAGCCCATTGCAAAGATAGTATTAGCGACTTTTGCTGTAAATGAAGAAATTGTTTTGTCATTTTGGTGGTGATCTTTATAATATTTATGGTATATCGAATACTTGTCGAACTTTTGGGCGAATTTTGCTGGGTGAGGTCGAACTCGTACCTTTGTCGATGGCCTTAGCCATTTGGATGTTACTTTCGATCTGGCGTCGAAGTAGGATTCCGTCGTGGTTTGAATGAAGTCGAACTCGTTTTTCATCGATGGCCTTAGCCATTAGATGTTACCTTCGATCTGGCATCGAAGTATGATCCCGTCGTGGTTTGAGTGAAGTCGAAATCATTTTTCGTCGATGGCCTTAGCCATTGGGGATGTTACTTTTGATTTGACACCGAAGTAGGATCCCGTCGCAGTTCGAGTGAAGTTGAACTTGTTTTTCATCGATGGCCTTAGCCATTGGGATGTTACCTTCGATCTGGCATCGGAGTAGGATCCCGTCGTGGTTGGAGTGAAGTCGAACTCATTTTTCATTGATGGCCTTGGCCATTGTGATGTTACTTTCGATCTGGCGTCAAAGTAAGATCGTGTCGTGGTTCGAATGAAGTCGAACTCGTTTTTCGTCGATGGCCTTAGCTAGTGGGATGTTACCTTCGATCTGGCGTCGAAGTAGGATCCCGTCGTGGTTCGAGTGAAGTCGAACTCATTTTTCGTCGAAGGCCTTAGCCATTGGGATGTTACCTTCGATCTGACGTTGAAGTAGGATCCAGTCGCAGTTCGAGTGGAGTTGAACTCGTTTTTCGTCGATGGCCTTAGCCATTGCGATTTTCATTCGTACATTGGATATTTTGATTACATTTCCGTAGAAAGTACATGTCGACTTTGCGAATACAGTAATACAGTGGCTATCTATGCCTAGTCCCTTCATTACTTAGCCTGGAGATCCTGTCACCGGGCGGGGTAGTGAACAATACTTCGGGCCTCGAGGCGTCTCCTTTGCTGCCTCATTAAAAACCTCACCGAGAAAACCCGATTGGGACAAAACCCGGATGAGGAAAAAAGAGTACAGCTTAGGCGGCGCCTCTTTTCAGAAGTGGAAGTATTTGAGGTCGGCGATGTTCCAAATATTTTGTAGTAGTTTTCCTTCCATTGTCTCTAACTGGAATGCTCCCTTGTTTCCTGCGGCCATGATTTTGTATGGCCCGTCCCAATTTGTTCGTATTTTTCCTTCATTGGGGTCTCTCGCTGAATGAGTTTAGCTTTGAGGACATAGTCTCTGACCTTGAGTGGTCGTATTTTGGCCTTCTTGATATAGTACCTTTCTGCTTGTTGCTTTTGGGCTACCATTCTTACGTGAGCCATATCTCTTCGCTCTTCGACTTCGTCCAGGTCTTGTAACCTATTTTCGTCATTACTTTGGTCCGCTCTCATTGGAGTATCATAGGCTGGGCTCTCTGACTTCGACGGGTATGACTGCATCAGTCCCGTAGACTAATGAATATGGCGTCTCGCCTGTGCTAGTTTTTGGCGTAGTGTGATATGCCCATAGTACTTCCGGCAGTAGTTCGGGCCATAGCCCCTTGGCGTCCTCGAGCTTCTTTTTCAGTATATTCAAAATTGTTTTGTTGGATGATTCGGCTTGGCCGTTGCCGGCGGGATGGTAGGGTGTGGAGAGTATTCGTTTGATGTGCCATTTCTCAGAAAACTCGGTTGTTTTCTTTCCAACGAACTGTGGTCCATTGTCGTAGCTGATTTCTTTGGGAATGCCGAAGCGGCATATTATATTTTTCCATATGAATGCGATAACTTCTTGATCACGTATTTGAGTGTATGCACCTGCTTCCACCCATTTAGAGAAATAGTCAGTTAAAACCAAAAGAAAGCGTACTTTACCTCGTCCTGCTGGGAGGGGTCGGACAATGTCCATTCCCCACTTTATGAATGGCCATGGAAAAGTGATGGAATACAAGAGTTCTCCTGCTTGGTGTATCATAGGTGCGTATTTTTGGCATTGTTCACACCTTCTGACGTAATCTGCGGCCTCTTTTTTCATGGTGGGCCAGTAGTACCCTGCGCGGATGAGGCATCGGACGAGGGCGCGGTTTCCTATATGGGCACCGCAGTGCCCCTCGTGTACTTCTTCTAGTACTCGCCTTGTCTTATTTGGCCCATGACGTTTGGCCAAGGGGCTGCCGAACGTTCTTTTGTAAAGATCATGGTTCACGAGGTTGTATCTGGCTGCTTGTATTCGGAGTTTTTTGGCTTCTTTCTTGTCTTGTGGGAGCGTCCCTTCCTGCAAATATGTGATGATGTTGTTGCGCCAGTCCCAAGTTAGGCTTAGAGAACGTACCTCGACTTGGTTTATTGAGGAGTGGAGGAGGGTGACTATGTTTTCCTTGTTTATATTTCTGGTGGGCGCTGCTAGCTTGGCAAGGCCGTCTGCTTCGATATTCTGTGCCCTAGGTATCTGGTCGAGGCGGCATTTGTCGAATTCTGGTAGCAACTTGTGAATTTCTGACTGGTATCTTTGTAATCTTTGTTCTTTGATTTGGAAAGTCCCAGTGACTTGGTTCACCACGAGTTGAGAGTCGCAATGGAGTACGAGCCGCCGGGCGCCATATTTGAGGGCTAACTTTAATCCAGCAATCACAGCTTCATACTGGCCTCGTTGTTAGTCATTTCGGGCACCATATGGATTGGCGAATCACTTCGTCCGTAGGGACTTCGAGGACGAGTCCCAGTCCCGATCCTACGGCATTAGATGCACCGTCGATGTAGAGGACCTAGAGGTCAAAGTGTGCGGAAGCGCGGAGCATTTCCTACTCTACTTCAGGCAATATTTCTGCGCTGAAGTCGGCGACGAAATCAGAGAGCACTTGCGAATTTATAGCAGTTCGCGGTTGGTAGGTTATGTCATGCTCGCATAATTCTATGGCCCATTAGGCCAACCTGCCCGATAGTTCGGGTTTATGTAGGATGCCCCTGAGGGGGAAGGTTGTCACCACTTTTATGGGGTGACATTGGAAATATGGTCGGAGCTTCCGTGAAGCTACGACTAGTGCCAGGGCCAATTTCTCAACGTGGGGGTACCTTGTTTCGGCATCGACTAAGGTTTTGCTGATAAAATAAATTGGAGATTGCGTACCTTTGTTCTCACGTACTAGGACCGCACTTACAGCGACTTCGAAGACTGCTAGGTATACCAGGAGGCACTCGCCCGGGTCTACTTTGACGAGTAATGGTGGTAAGGGCGGATATGCTTTCAGTTTTCTAAGGCGTCAATACATTCAGCAGTCCATTGTAGCCCATTGTCTTTCCTTAATACATTAAAAAACTTATGGCACCTGTCTGACGACCACGAGATGAACCTCGACAGGGCAGCTATTCTCCCTGTCAATTTTTGTACATGCTTTTGCTGGTCAGTGTCTCTGGTATTCCTTTGATGGCTTTAATCTGATCCGGGTTGACCTCGATTCCCCTTTGCGATACCAAGAAGCCCAAAAATTTTCCTGAGGTCACGCCAAAGGCGCACTTTTCGGAATTCAATTTCATCCCATATTGTCTCAATATCTCGAAGGCTTCTTTCAGGTGACCAATGTCGTCCTCCTTCCTTTTTGACTTCACCAACATGTTGTCGATGTAGACCGCCATGGTCTTTCCGAGTTATTCTTTGAACATTTTGGTGACTAACCTTTGATACGTTGCCCCTGCATTTTTGAGTCTGAGCGGCATGACTTTGTAGCAGTACGTCCCTTGGTGAGTGATGAAGGTGGTTTTCTCTTGGTCTTCTTCTGCCATCAAAATTTGGTTGTACCCAGAATAGACGTCCAAGATGCTCAGTAGTTCGTTCCCTGCCGTTGCATCGATGAGTTGGTCGATATATGGCAACGGAAAAGAATCCTTTGGGCATGCTTTATTTAGGTCGGTGAAATCGATGCACATGCGCCACTTCCCGTTCTTCTTTTCTTACCATGACCACATTGGCGACCCACTGAGGATACTTTGACTCTCGGACGGAGCCATTAGCGAGCAACTTATCTACTTCTTCGCTGACTACCTCGTTAATTGCAGCGTTAAACTTCCTTCTCATTTGCCGTACCGGCGGGTAAAGGGAGTCGACGTTCAACCTGTGCGTGGCGATATCCTTTGGGATCCCCGGCATATCTAAGTGGGAAAAGGCAAATAAATCGGCATTGTTAGTTAAGAACTCATGAAATTTACCTGGCTCTGAGAGGTTATGTCCGATATAAGATGTTTTCATGCTGTCGGTAATGTCTAGCTGAACGGGATCGAGATCTTCTACGGTTGCCTTGCAAGCTTCTATGACATCTAGTTCTTTGATGGCCTCCGTCTGTATATTGGGTTTGGTTCCCGATGGCTGATTGTTATGCTACTGCACTTGCCCCCTTTAGTTATTGGGTATGCGTGCAATCTTGGGCGATTAGGTAGCATTCTTGGGCGGTGCGCGGCTCACCCCGGATGCTGAATATCCCTTACGGGGTGGGAAATTTGACTACTTGGTAGAAACTTGATGGGACGGCTCGCATGGCGTGTATCCATGGGCGCCCTATGATAGCGTTGTAGGCTGTTTCTTGGTTCATGACGTGAAACGTTGTTTCCAGGGTGACCCCTCCTGCTAGAACAGGCAACATCATTTCTCCCGAGGTCCGTTCCATTGCATTGTTAAAACCCATTAGTGTTATGCAACGCGGTACTATCTTATCCTTGAGTCTCATTTGTGAGAGGACCCGTGGATGGATAATACACGCGCCGCTTCCGTCATCTACCATTATCCTTTTTACATCGGTATCAGCAATACGTAAAGTTATAACTAAAGCATCATAGTGAGGGAAAGACAAACCGTTGATATCCGACTTATCGAAGATGATACTATCTTCGAGGTCGTTATACCGTTCATGGGCGACTATTCGCTTGAGTTTGTGTGTGGTGGTGAATTTCACATGGTTGATTACTGTATCGTCTCCACCACAAATGATCATTTGTATGGTACGGGCTGGTGAAGGTGGATTTGGTGGTCCTTGAGGTTGATCGCGTCCGCGAGCGAAGTTGGCTCGTCCTCGATCGCTCAGCAGCTCTTTCAGGTGTCCCTGGTTTAACATTCTTACCATTTCCTGTCGCAAACCTATGCAGTCTTCGGTCTTGTGTCCCCTTTTCTGGTGGAATTCACACAGAACGTTCGATCTCCTGGTGCTCGGATCTGGCTTCATCTTCTGTGCCTACTGCACCTTTGTGCCGAGCTTTTCCAGTGCGTATACTATTTCTGAAGGAGAAACGCAAAAGTTATGAGCAGAAAGCAATGGAGGCATACCTCTTTCATTTCGGTGTGGCCCGGTATGTCGGGGCATGACGTCTGCTTGTCGTGGTGGGGGCGTGATGGATGCCCGGATGTAAGGCTGATGCCTTTCTCGATTGAAACGGGATAGTTGATCCCTTCGACCATCGTTGCGGCATTCTCTCCTTGTTTCGGTCTGGACCGATGTTAGTCGTTGGAGCGGCCCATTCAAGTCTTCCTCATCTGCTCTTACTTCAGCGCAATAGGCATTATGGATTTCTTCCCATATGGTGGGAGGGTATTTCATGAGTCTGCTTAGCAATTTCTTGGTTGCTTTCGACCCGCTTCTGTTTAACCCATTTTGGAAGGCTGCTACTTCATTCCCACCAAAACGTTTGGTAGGCTCATTCTTACCCTGTTGAACCGGGCTAGGAAGTCCCGAAGTCCTTCGCCTGTCGTTTGCCTAACGGCGAAGATGTCATTTACCCTGGCTTCCGCCTTTTTCGCTCCCGCGTGTGCGGTAACGAACTTGTCTGCCATTTCTTCGAATGTCGATATTGACCGTGCTGGCAGTTGGGAATACCATGTCAATGTTCCCCTTGTTAGAGTTTGCCGAATTTTTTCAACAGTACCGAGGGAACTTGTTCTTTCGACAAATCGTTGCCTTTTACGGCAGTGACATAGTGGATTAGGTGATCTTCCGGATCCGTAGTGCCGTCGTATATTTTCAAATATGGCGGCATTTTGAATGTTTTTGGGATAGTGTGGGGGGCTGCTCCTTCACTGTACGGCTGCTCGACGAATCGGCCTGCATCGCGTTTTGGTAGCAACTTCGGAACGCCCGATATTTTATTGACCCTTTCCTGATGTTCCTTCATCTGATCGTGGAGCGTTTTGTTCTCGTTTTCCATATCTTCCATTTTCTTTAGAATGGCCGCGAGTGCATCGTTACCTGCATCAAAGACAATGTGAGTGTTATGTGAGTGGGGTTTCCGGCTCACCGGCGATAGTTGCGGTTTCTGCGAGTATTGTGCTTCCGATGTTCCTTTGAGTGGGCTTGTCGAGTATGCTGCTCAAGGTGTTTGTCAACCATTCCTCTAATAGCCTTTTCACAGCTGGTGGTGCTTCTCCTGCTGCGGATGTTGAGGTTTCCTTCTCGCGTGAGATAGTCACACTTTCGTGAGGGGTGGACATGGTATCTCCCTCAAGTGTAGCACGGGGCGTTACGTTTTCATCGTTTTCCCTACCGGCTTCGTCGGTGGAGCTTAGCAGGTTGTTTGTGACGCCTACTATTGCCTTTAATCTTGCCTCTCCCTTTCCTGCCATTGCTGAGCTTTGTGAGGTTGTGAAGAGGCGATTACTTCTTTCCAGGATCTAGATGAAACTAAAATCTTGGCTATAGAAATCCCCACAGACGGCGCCAAATTGTTTCACTCAAAAGATATTGCAACCCTTTTTGAGTAAATCAATCAAAGAAAATGATGGGGTAAATCTTAGCTAAGTATAATAATCTCTAGAACCAAGAGGATATACAATGAAAACAAAGGATAATCTTTTCCGATCTTGTGAGGATCAATAATTGAGCGTTAGAAAATGCTGATAGAAGAGTATTACAATCACTGTTTTGTATTAGAGAGAAGTCGGGAAAAAAAAGAGAGCCCCCATACAAAGTTATTCTCCCCTAATATATAAGGGACAGACCCCTTCTAGATCCTAAAAGCATACTACGGGGAATATTCGAAGGAATATTCCTAACGTCCCTTATCGAACCCATGTTGAGCTGCGAGGATCTCGCCGTTGGTCGTGTTCATCAATGGTCGTGGTTGTGGTCGTCCAAATTTGGACCCATACACTCCAATAGATAAAGAAGTTTAGTTGAATTGGTAAGTAGTTAATGATAAGTATCTGTGGGCTCGATATCTTACTATGAGTCACTATACTGCTTATTGACCACGTATACTTAATTGTGCATTTTGGAACAATAAGTTTTTTGAGTCGCTGCCGAGGACTATGATATTAACTGTTTTACTAGATTTAGCTCTTTTTATTTATTTAGTCGAGTCTAATTTTTATTTTTGCTCATGTGTCTAAATCTGTTGTACTTTGCTTGAATGCAATGTGTTAGAAGCCAAGATAGACTTCAAGACTTCGACCTAGATCTTGAAACAATATTTTGTAGAAGGTTGAGGATGCAAGAGAAGCTAGTAACACACAAGCACTCATTTAACTACATGTTGAAATGGCAGACGAACAATCACCCACGTTACAAGAGGTGTCAATGCCAAGCATCGCTAATTTCACCTCCAATGTTGTTAAACCTAGGATTATCGAGCACTTTAAGCTTAGACAAAGCGTGATTCGGCTACTGCATGCAATTAGTTAGCTCATAAGACTACCACACGACAATCTGCAACATAATATTTTGAACTTTCTGGAGATTAGTGACACCTACATTACAAATGGAGTCACGCCACATTTTATTCAACTCATACTCACTACAATATATCATACTTTTGTGAATAATGAAATCGCCACTAATGCATAGAATGTCGCCACTAAAACCAATTAGAAATCGTTACAACAAAATTCTCTTCACAAACAGAAATAACAAAATAGCTACAGTAATCATAAATATGGACCAGTCAAAATAACCAACTTGTGTTAATTTACTAAAACGATCCGCGGACAGTAAAGCACAATCGGCCAATGAGATGAACCTGACTTTTTACGTCATTCCAGCGAAATGCACTAATGGTTAAAGAATGAAAAGAGATGAAACGGCCAATTTGCCCTGCTAAGCAGGACGACCCTAAGCTCCTTTTGTTCCCGTTTCTATAAAAGTGTATAATTAATAAAATAAAGAAAAGTATGTTATAAAATAAAGATTGCAAAGTAAAGACAAGTATAGAGAGAAACTGATATATTATTCGAATTCCAAACCGATGTACATAATGAACTGAAAACTCTTTTATTTATAGAAGAAAGGAAGCTGCTGTGTAAGCTGCTACTGCAAGCTGCTGTGTAAGCTGCTACTACAACCTGCTGTGTAAGCTACTATAAGCTGCTGTGTAAGCTGCTACTACAAGCTGCTGTGTAAGCTACTACAAGCTGGTGTGTAAGCTGCTACTATACCAGATATGGATAATCTTATACTAAGAGTAATGTTTATCCATAACGGAGTACTGAAAGGATAAGCTCATTATACCCGGTATGGATAATCTTCTACCGAGGGTAGTGTTTATCCATAACGGAGTATCGAAAGGATAAGCTTATTATACCCGGTATGGATAATCTTCTACCGGAAGTAATATTTATCCACAACCGGGTACCGAAGTGATAAGCTTCTTCAGGAGGCTTATTTCCAATAGAGTACTAAATAGATAAACATATTTACGGCGGAGCCCCATATGGATAAACTTCTTCAGGAAGCTTATTTACAACGGAGTATGAACATCCATAATATAATATATTTATAACACTCCCCCTTGGATGTTTTTTAAAAGATAGTGTGCCTCATTAAAACTTTACTAGGAAAAACCCCGTGGGAAAAAATTCTAGTGAAGGAAAAAGAGTGCACATATTTAGTAATACGCATTGCTAGGTGCCTCATTAAAAACCTTATAAGGAAAACCCTGTGGGAAAAAACCTTAGTAAGGAAAAAAGAGTGCATCGCGTATTTTACTCCCCCTGATGAAAACCTTGTTTCAAATATTTGAGTCTCTGCATTCTAATCTTGTATCTGCATAACCAATACGATCTGCACCACCTTTGTTAGTATTAGCAAGATACACAAGTGCATAGCAATTGCACTGAGATAGAGTATTTCAGGACCAAGGAGTTCCTCATCCTCTTCTGGAGGTCGGAACGGATCTTTATTCACTTCAAGTGATCGAACACCCATTGATGTACTTAATGGGTGCGCTTTGTCCATGTAAAAGCGTTTAAAGACCCTTTCTGTATAGGCAAATTGATGGATAAAGATCTCGTCTGCTAAATATTTAATTTGCAGACCAAGATAAATTTTTATTTTTCCAAGATCTTTCATCTCAAATTCTTTCTTAAGATATTCAATTGCCTTTGGAGCTCTTCTGGAGTTCCAACAAGATTTATGTCATCAACGTAAACAGCAAGTGTAACAAATTCTGATGACATTTTCTTTATAAAAATACATGGACAAATAACATCATTTATGTAACTTTCTTTCAGCAAATATTCACTGAGGCGATTATATCACATGCGCCCAGATTGATTTAAACCGTACAAAGATCTTTATAATCTGATCGAGTACATTTCTCGAGACTTTGAACTATATGCTTCAAGCATTTTAAATCCTTCAGGGATCTTTATAGAGATTTAATCAAATGAGTCATATAGGTTATGACTCGCATTTAAATGGCATGACATCTTCAGGTGTCTGGACTACTGGTCCGATCCTCACAATATTTCATAGTATTGTGCACTATATTGTATCAAATATATCGTCGACGGTCATTTGTATCGGTTCCTAAGCGACGATAAACTTGTTGAGGATCTCATCACTTTCTTTCAGGTACTCAACTTTTCTGGAGTTTTATGAAATGTTATGTCGTGGGCTCTTCTAGAGCTCATTTCCTCCTCATTATGATCATTTTGATCATTAGCTCCTTATCATTTTTCAAGGATTGTTACCTGTTGGAACCGATTGGTCTACCACGCTTCATGCGTACAGCAAAATCTATCCTTTAGGGACTTTAAATTTTAATAGGAGCATTTGCGGCTGAAATATGATAATTTGATTTTGGATCAGCAAACGCTTCTGGCATTTGACTTTGAATTATCTTCTAAGTTGAGGATCATGTTAATGATAAATTCGATTCATATAGCATATTTTTCAGTTGTTTATTTCCATTCCCCAATGTTAGAAAAAACTAACATATATCCCCAATCTTCTTTGGAAACATATTCTTTGTGCATTGTGGTAGAGAAATTAATCATATACCAACACATCAAAAGATAGTAAATATTTGATTTCTGATCCAAACCAATTATGAGGGAAAGACTTATCATATATTGTTGGTATGATGCATACAAGTGCTGCTATATGCAATTTTAAAATCTTAGACCAACACATGAAGCTTTGTTCTCATAAACAATAGTTTAGCCATTAATAGGAGGTATTCACTCTAAACACTAGCTTGTATATAAAACCAGCATTATCAAGATGAACTGTCTTGATTTCATAATCTGAAAAATATGCTCTTAAGTGAAAAAAGCAATTTCAATAGCCAACTGCCAGGTTGACAATAAACATACATGTAACCGTCTTATATATGCATCTATAAGTGGTTCCACATGATAGGTGAATGGGCCCCCATATTCACTTTTATATATTCAGAATCAGGGGTCTTAGACCAAACTTTTAGCTGGTATAATCAATTTATTATGAGAAACAAGCAACACAGGAGAATTCTTGAAGAACTTCTAAGTTCTTCAGTATATGCTTATCTAAATTCTCAAATAGCTCATTTAAAAATGGCAAATGAAAATTTCAAGTTTATCATTGGCATGTGCTATTTCTTAGTAAACTTCTGGTTTACTATGACATAAATTTTTGCATTAGTAAACTTCTGATTTGCTATGGCTACTTTTGTATTAGTAAACTTCTGGTTTAACCGTTGATACATATGTAGTACAAATCGAAGAATAAGGCGGGTAATCTTCATATACATATTATTTTACCCCCTATGATTGTGGAAACATGAAGATTTTCAATCTTCCAATCATTTATAGTCTCAATATGATAGCCATTTATTTAGTTAAACTTCGGTTTACTACAACACATGTTTACCATTAATCATATAATATGAATGACAAATTTGTAAATAACCTCTTCGAGAGCCATCATTTATTATCCACAATCTAATATTTATCGGACACTACTGGTGTCATGTATTTTCTAGGCAAACAGTTAGCCCTTCAGGAGTTGTTGATACATTTTTGTACTATCAAATATTGCTCAGATACTTCTGGTATCATAAGAGAAAATCACAATCAAATAAACAATTGTTTAAGCACAAGAAAACTCCTCTTCATAATATTTTCCTTTACTTCAGGAGGCAATTTCAATTGTATTACTTCTTCAGAGCAAATTTAAAATACGAAATATTGAGTATATATTCTCTCAATTATATTACCTCTTTGGAGTGAATTGTAAATATTTACATCAAGAGCGCGTTCATATTTACCAGATTTATTAATTGTCACATTCACTTCAGGGAATGGATTATTATTATCAAAAGTTCTCATCCTTCAGGAAAATCGAACATAATTATCTGAATGCACATTAATCACATCAAATTGTGAGCCTCAACCTCTTTTAAAATATTTACTACTTCAGGAGCAAATCGAGGCGTGCATTTAATATAGAGAATATTTATGTAGCTTATCTTCAATTGTAACCATAGAAAGCCTAAAATTATCACTTCTGGTGATCATAGGCATATACCACTCTGGTGGTTAACAAAATATAGTTACAATGTGTATACAAAATATAACCACTTCTGGTAGTTGTATATTTCTTGCAAACTCTACTAGAGTTTAAGTTATCGTAATAATGTTATCCATATTCTTCAAAATGACATAAATAAGATATATTTATAGAAACATCATTATGAAATCATAATTTTTCTTTATGTACAACTAATTACATAACCATACTATCTATTACAAACAACAAAAATTAAAATAATTTACATTTCTACAAATTCACTGCCGATTACATGACATTGGTTCTCCTTCTGGGAGTGCAAAGTAATCAGCTACGTCCAAATGCATGAAGTCTAAATTATCTTCAGAATTAAATTTAGCTTCAGCATTTTTCTCTGTCTTCTTCAGGGAGGCTTGATATAAAGCTCAACCAGGTGCTTGGCGTACGACAGGTACGTAACCAGTGCCCTTTTCCTCCACATCTGTAGCAAAGCATTTCTGAATTTTGGTCTTGCCACCGCTTCATGCTTTGTTCCTTCCTTTTCACTGCTGGTGGTGAGGAGGGTTCTTTGGTGCATTATTATTACCATGATTAGAGTTTTTTCCCCGACCACGGCCATGACACGGACTGGGGCCACGACCTCTCCAACGTTTAGCTTGGTGGAAGTTCGTCTCATCACTTCAGGAATGGACAAGAACCAGTAGGTCGGCTTTCATGGTTTTTCATTAATAGCCCATTATGTTGCTCGGCTATAAGAAGATGTGAGATAAGTTCAGAATACTTTTTAAATCCCATCTCTCGATATTGCTGCTGCAGGAGCATATTCGAGGCATGAAAAGTGGTGAAAGTTTTCTCCAACATATCATGATCAGTAATATTATCACCACATAATTTCAATTGGGAAATAATTCTGAACATAGCAGAATTATACTCACTGATAGATTTAAAATCTTGTAGCCTTAGATGAGTCCAATCATATCGTGCCTGTGGAAGAACGACCATCTTCAGGTGGTCATATCTATCTTTCAAATTATTCCACAGTATGACTGGATCTTTAACAGTAAGATATTCCATTTTCAGGCCCTCATCAAGGTGATGGCGTATGAATATCATTGCTTTGGCACGGTCTTGGTTTGATGCCTGATTTTTATCCTTGATGGTATCTGCCAGACCCATCGCATCAAGATGAATTTCAGCATCAAGCACCCAAGACATGTAGCTTTTGCCCGATATATCCAGGGCTACAAATTCAAGTTTAGAAAGATTTGACATTATATAGAAAAAGAAAGTTCGTACCTCAGATACTTTCAAAGTATTTGCTCGAGATGGCAGAGTCTCGTGCTGATAACGTGTTATAAAATAAAGACTGTAAAGTAAAGACAAGTATAGAGAGAAACTGATATATTATTTGAATTCCAAACTGATGTACATAATGAACTGAAAACTCTTCTATTTATAGAAGAAAGGAAGCTGCTGTGTAAGCTGCTACTGCAAGCTGCTGTGTAAGCTGCTACTACAACCTGCTATGTAAGCTACTATAAGCTGCTGTGTAAGCTGCTACTACAAGCTACTGTGTAAGCTACTACAAGCTGGTGTGTAAGCTGCTACTATACCAGATATGGATAATCTTATACTAAGAGTAATGTTTATCCATAACGGAGTACTGAAAGGATAAGCTCATTATACCCGGTATGGATAATCTTCTACCGGGGGTAGTGTTTATCCATAACGGAGTATCGAAAGGATAAGCTTATTATACCCGGTATGGATAATCTTCTACCGGAAGTAATATTTATCCACAACCGGGTACCGAAGTGATAAGCTTTTTCAGGAGACTTATTTCCAATAGAGTACTAAATAGATAAACATATTTACGGCGGAGCCCCATATGGATAAACTTCTTCAGGAAGCTTATTTACAACGGAGTATGAACATCCATAATATAATATATTTATAACAAAGTAATGTATATATACCCTCTTCCCCAATTTATATTGTACTTTCGCTTTTCGAAATTCAAATATTTTAATTTTGATTATGCAATTGGACATAAAAAATTTTAATTTTTCAAAATAAAATTTATATATTTGAAAACTTCACAAAAAGTATAATAAGATACAATAATTAATAATCTAATATATTTAAAACAATATATAAAAGAATCATGATCAATATATAATAATTCGTTTGTCTATCGAAATCCGAACAACTTCACCTAAATAGGAACAAAGGGAGTACTAATACCCACGTACTCTTTGAGTCCAATTGACGAAAGTCAAAGCGGTAGACTCAGTAGCACGTGAATAGCCAACCAAAATCTTTAAACTCAAGGAAATTAGTGCACTTTATGATGACCAATTTTAACATTGAAAATTTGAAATGCCGCCCTTTATACTCCAAACTCATTCTCCCAAAGCTTCGCCTCTTTAAGTTTTTTTGTTCACGAAACTTTTGTTTACATGTTACGATGAAGAAATACAGACCATATGGTCGACGTTTCATCATTCCCTCATTTTCCTGTATTATTTTCCTTTGCGTTCTAGCTTCAATAAATGAAATCGGATTTGATAGCTTTTTGAAGGTTGGTAGATGTGCTTTATCTCAAACAACAATTAGTAGTAATTCTTCTTCTGCTACAAATTTTCTTAGTGTAAATTCCTCCTCCTTGTCCACCAATAACGAAATCCGAATTCTCATAGGAATTTTGACACTTCCCGATCAGTACCAAAAGCGACACTTCCTGCGTCTAATCTATGGAACACAACATCCAATAATGGGTGCAAAAGTTGACATCAAGTTTGTGTTCTGCAATCTAACAAAAGAAGATCAAAAGATATTAGTGGCACTTGAAATAATGCGTTACGACGATATCATCATCCTCAACTGCCAAGAGAATATGAACAAAGGTAAGACGTATACCTATTTTTCCAGCTTGCCAGAAATTTTTTCAGTCTCAGATGACCAGCCATATTATCCACCTTATCATTACGTGATGAAAGCCGACGATGACACGTACATAAGGCTCGAGAATTTAGTAGAATCCTTAAGGACATTGCCTAGGGAAGATTTGTACTATGGTTATGTTATTCCATGTCCTAGCATGAACCCGTTTGTGCACTACATGTCAGGAATGGGCTATTTAGTGAGTTGGGATATAGCAGAATGGATAAGAGATTCTAATATTCCTAATAATCATTTAGAAGGGCCAGAAGATAAGGTTTTCGGAGAGTGGCTCCGAGATGGTCACCGGGGAAGACATCGATACAATGCCAAATGGTCTATGTACAATTTTCCCGAGCCGTCGACTAGATGTACGCACGAGCTGTGGCCGGACACCATTGCAGTTCATCTTCTGAAGAACCAAAAGAAGTGGATTCAGACACTTACTTATTTCAATGTCACCAGGGATCTTAAACCATCTAAATTGTATCATATACCTTAGGCAAATACGTCTTTTGTCCTCCCTTTTTCCTAGTTCAATAGTTTTTTTCCTTTTATTGGACAATTTATGCATGCTGATGATACAGGCTTTAGAGTATTATTGCAAGCTGAAAAGAGAATAAGAACAAATTTTGCTTTTGGAATTTGAAATGGGCAGGGGACGATTATCACTTTTTGTCTATGTTTCCTTCATTGGAGCAGTACTATCCAATATTGCTGCAGTTTTTACTGAGAACTCACTCTGCCAAGAATAACGATTGCTACTAATTTTGTTTTTTTCAGATTTAAGTATTTGTTAAAGCCTAAAACCTTTTTTTCAGATATAAGTATACTACCTACCTAAGGTTCCTAATTGGGAGTACTGCAACTATAGTACATATTCTATCTCAAAAATAATGATAACTTTGATATTCTAATGCGTCAAATAATTTGACTTTAACCTAACCCGGAAAGATTGTGATTTATTTTTCATGTAGTTTTTAAATATATAAAATTAATTTACAAAATTGATAATACGATAAATCTAGGACTTTAATATCACATTTTGCCAAGTTTATTCCTAATTACATAAACATCAACAAGCTTTAATTTACTATTATGTGGAATTAAACTAAGAAGGAGATCCACGTGATCCAACTTATAAATACAACTGAGACAAACAGTTTTTCCATTTCTCTACCTTTTTCCTCCTTTTACTCTCCCTCACCCTTCCCCTTTGCGTATCCTTTGCTCCTCCATTCATGGGCCGTACAATTACCTTTAGTTTTTTTATTTTTTTTTTGCTTTTGAGTGAAATATGGTCATGGACTTTGGGCTACTTCTTTCTATCTCACGCAATTCTTTTTCTTTTTACAGACTAAATCTCAATGTTGTCGGTACTCTGTCTCAATCCGATCAGGTGAATATTTTAAATTGGGCAAGCTAACTAGCTATAAGCAGTTGAATAGCCCACCATAATGATTTTCAATGTTCAAATGATCGCATTTATTAAAGAGACTTCTTTCCCAATTGTAGATCTCTTAGTGGGCGTTTGGACATAAGAATTGTAAAATTTCAAAAAAAAAAAAAAAAGCGAAAAAAAATTCAAGTGAAAATAGTATTTGAAAATTAAAGTTGTGTTTGGACATGAATATAATTTTGGGTTGTTTTTGAATTTTTGTGAGTGATTTGAGTAAATTTTGAAAAACAGCTTTTTTGAGTTTTTCAAATTTTCAAAAAATTCCAAAATGTATCTTCAAGTGAAAATTAGAAATTTTATGAACAAATACTGATTTAAAAAAAGATGAAATAATTTCCCAAAAAAGGAAAAAATTTCTTGGCCCAAACGGGCTCTTAGTCTTTGTGGTCACTTGCCCAATGGACCTAATTAGCGAAAAGTTCATGACTTGTCATGACCCAAAACCACCATCCGGTTTTGACGGCACCTAACTTACTTGCTTGGCAAGTCAAGCATAACAATAACGGAACAGGATAACAAAATTTTGTAAATAATACACGTTTAAAGTCAAATACCATAAATAAACCGTGTCAATGCATGAAATCTCCCAGAACCGGTAATACAGAGTCATGAGCTCTACAATAGAAAGTACAAGTCTGAAAATACGAAATAGAAATATTGTCTGAACAACAACAACAGTATTAAAAATGGAAGAAACATTAAGGACTGCAGTCGGAATGCATCTCTACGTCGTCTCTTAGCAGCTCGCAACAACTATGAACAGGTCTCAGCTCAGTACAACACCTGGATCTGTATAATTAAATATTGAATGTAGTATAAGTACAACCGACCCCATGTTTGAACATGAGATTTACCTACATATAATCTCTAGCATTATTCCAATATCTCACCAAGGGGATACAAACATAAGAAGCATGATAGCAAGAAGCATAGCATTTAATTTGTGGCATAAATTACCTTAAGAACTACCCTGAGCATGGATAAAACTCGGTGCACGCACATGAGATCAACCCCTCGTATGTGTGCATCCTTATCACATAGCCAACACCAATAACTCAGGCAACTAGTGAATCAACCAAGTTTAGGCAAGATAGTTACCTCGAACAAGCCAAGTCAATACTCTAAAAATACCTTTCCGTGCGAATCGGCTTCCGAAACAGCTCGAATCTAGCAAAAAATAACTCAATAACACCAAATAAGGCCATAGGAAATGACCCCAAATAATAAAGTTTTGATCTTTATATAAATACGCAAAGTCAACAAAAAAGTCAACCTCGCCCCGCTACTTGGAACCCGACAAAAGTCACATATCCCGAGTATCCATCAACATAAGTTCAAATATACAAGTTTCATTCAAAACCGACTCCGAATCGAGGTTCAAATCCCAAATAATCACTCTCTATTATCTAGTACAAAAACCCTAACTTTCTCACTTTGATTTCATCCAACAAATGCCAAAATCAAGAGTGGAATCATGATTAATAATCAAATATGAGTTAAAAGCACTCAACCAATCCAAATGAGTAAAATCGCCTCAAAAATCGCCCTAACCCGAGCTCGCAATCCCAAAATATGATAAAATAAGTCAAAGCCTCGATTAAAAATACTTTTCCCAGCTATTTTCGCTTCTACAGAGCATTCCACGCATCTGCGATCTCACTTCTCCGAGCCTAGGATCGCATCTGCGAAAGCCACTAACTCCCCAACCCTCCACTTCTGCAATGCACTCTCGCTTCTATGGCCAAACCAGCGCACCTGCGCGTGTGCACCTACGCCCAAAGCTCCACACCTACGGAACATTGTTGCCTTTCGCCTTCCTTCGCATCTGCGACTCCCCTGTTCGCATCTGCAGACTCGCACCTACGGACAAAACCTCGCAGGTGCAAAAACATCGGTAATAGAACTGCCAAACAATGTTAAAATGATCTGAAACTCATTCAAAACACATCTGAGGTCCCCGAGACCCTGTCCAATCACTCCAACAAGTCCCAAAATATAAAACGGACCTATTCGAGGTCTCAGACCACACAAAATAAAACCAAAACTACAAATCGTACCTCAATTCAATCCTAATAAACTAATGGACTTCCAACTTTCCAGAACTCATGACCAACCACATCTAACCAACTCGGAATGGCCTCAAATTTTGTATACAAATCCCAAACAACAATGAACCTATTCCAACTTCCGAAATAACATTCTGAATTCGATATCCTAAAATTAACTCCCGCTCAAACTATGATCTTTCCAACTTTCGACAATTAGCTGAAGACTTTCGCTATACTATTGATATTTCAGTTATGGATAATACAACATGTTCTACTAATTATTTTATTAATATTACGTAATTCGACTACCATATGTTTCAAACCATATTATGCGGGTTGCAATCCAGTGCAATAGTTGGTCAAGTATTATTCAATAGGTACCTCAAAGTATGCCACACCATCAAAATATAATCTAATATGGCTGCTATTTATTGGTACTGAAATAAAAAGATAATTCATTATTAATATTTCTGTTTCCAACATCTCCCCAGTTAGCCTCAATTCAAAGCTATCAAAATTGCGCCCTTGCTTCTTATTCTTTTAGAATCTAGCAACCGAGCTTGGTAATTTAGAAGAAGATTAAAGATGCTGGTGGGAGTTAATTAACTGCTTAAGTTGAGTTATCAGTAGCCTTGAGATATTAATGATGAATGCTAACTTCAGATTATTAAAGATGAATGCTAACCTCAGTAATCAGTGATCTTTCCACCATGGTAACATTCAAAACTGAGGCTGCAAAATTTGGTAGAAAACAGATAAAGGTGAAGCAATGAGAAGAATAACGTGAATGCTGGGTATGATGTAGAAAGATGCCGAGAAGAAGGGGAAAGCTGGGTACGATCCTAATTCTTAGATATTTGAAGTGATAGGTTATATGTGTATCCCTGTTATGTTTTGATGATCTAACAAACTTACTGATAAGAACCAAATAAGGAACCTGATACACATCCTCAAGAACTTAAAGATCAACAATTCTCCAGTTGGGGACACAGTTCAACTCTTCAGAGTCAAAGGAACAATAGAGGGAACGGATAGCTACCAGTTCCCGAGGAGACTGTACAAGTCAACTGCCCCAGCTGTAAAGTTGCTGCCTGCAGATGCTACAGTACAGAAACAGTTCAGCACTCAACTTTATGGGGAATGCCCTGTACCTAACTTGCTTACATCATTCAAAGTGATGTCACAAATGAATTATTAACATCAAGCAAGGTAAAACAAGTCACTTGCACATTCAGGACTTGAAAAATCATTCTCTCAAGTCATCCATCAATCTTGCAAGTGACTCTCCAAGGCATCAAGAACAAAGAACAACATAGCAACGGACCAGTTCCCCGTATTGAGTTATTATATGGCCTTAGTTGTGTTATACCTTTGTTGAAGTTCTTTGCTTGTAATTCCTACTTAGCTTAGTTAGAAGCATTGCGTAGGAAACCATTTTTAAATCATAAACCCTTGTGTTTGTGCCTTGGCTAGAGTTAGTCGAGTTGTAAAGTCTTTGTAATAGAGTTATTACAAAGTGGCTTGTAATAGAGTGTTACAAGTAAGTGAGGGATTAAGAGATTAATTCCTAGGTTACATAGGTTGTAATCTAAAGTTGCTCAGTAGTGAAGTTGAAATCCTACAAGGGTGGGTCGTGGTTCGTTATCCCGTGAGCTGGGAATTTTCCAAGTAAAATTCCTTTGTGTCATTTACTTAGTGCAGTGTGCATGTGTCTTATGGTAACAAATAGAGAACCTGGTTCTCTATATAGTTTGATGGACCCTTAAATTCTCTCAATTGATACCAGAACGGGTTCGTTCTATCAGGCTAACACCTAGAAAGGATCCGCATGGCTGCTCCGCCAAACATTGAAAAAGGACAGTCTACTTACAGACCACCAAGTTTTAACCGCCAATATTATGGATGGTGGAAGACTAGGATGCACGACTTCATATTGGCTGAAGATTCCGAGCTTTGGGATGTCATCTGTGATGGACCTTTTGTTCCTACCAAGACTGTTGGCGACCCAGCTGTAACCATTCCAAAAACAAGGAAGGAATTCAATGACGTTGATCGAAAGGCCATAAAAAAGAATTTTTGTGCAAAGAAAATTCTTGTTTATGGCATTGGTCCTGATGAATATAACAGGATAAAGGCATGCCAATCAGCAAAAGAAATCTAGGAAGCGCTTCAGACAGCTCATGAAGGAACAAAACAGGTCAAGCAATCAAAGATTGACATGCTTACAACTGAATATGAGCTTTTCAGGATGAAAGATGATGAATCCATCCAAGACATGCATACTCTTTCACTTCTATCATCAATGAGCTTCACTCTCTTGGAGAAATAATCCAAGAAACAAACTTGTCATAAAGATACTCAGTGTCCTGCCCAGCTCTTGGGAAAGCAAAGTGAACGCTATCACATAGGCAAAGTACTTTCAGAAGCTAATCATTGATGAGCTTGTCGGTAATCTGAAAACCTATGAATTGAAGAAGAAGAAGAAGAAGAAGAAGAAGAAGAAGAAGAAGAAGAAGAAGAAGAAGAAGAAGAAGAAGAAGAAGGATCATTAGAGAAGAGAGACTAAAAGGGAAAAGAACCTGGTCCTCAAGACAGACAACAATGACTCAAGTAGTGAGGATGATATAGCTTACCTGACAAACAGATTTCAGAAAATGGTTCGCAGAAATGGAGGTATTCTAAAAAGGGGCAGCTCCAGCAGGCCAAGAAGGTATGACTTATGTAATAAATGCGGGAAGCCAGGATATTTCATCAAGGATTGTCCTCTCCTCAAGCAAGACCAGCACAAGCACAACACAGACAAAGCAGCCAAGAGGAACCTGGTTTATGACAAAAGATACCAAAAAAAAAGGTATCGCTGACAATGTTGTGAAACAAGTTCTTGCTGTGTGGGAGACTGTTCCAGCAAATTTGGAGAAGATGATGAACAAGGTGATAGCTCCATGATGGCAGTAGAAAGAAGCAGCAAAATATGACTCTATCTTTGCCCTAATGGCAAAATCTGACGATGATGATGTGGTAACTTTCTAGACGTTCAAAGAAATTTGAAGTCTTACTCTCAGAAGAAGCTTATATCTTTGGCAAATATTTTAGTTGATGCTTATCATAGTCTTATAAATGATAAAAATGCGTTAACTATGGAACTAGGAAAGGTAGAACATGAGAGAGATGATCTAGTAGTTGTAGTGGTAGATCTAAAAGAAACCATCGAGGATTTAAAGAAAGAAAAAGATGTTCTGACTAAAAAAATTGAAAATGTAGAACATGAAATAGACGACATGTTCTGGGAATAGTCAAAAGGGAAAGGAAGTTGCAAGTGAGGCACACCTTAAGCTTGAAAATGAACTCAAGTCTATGAAAACTAGTCTATGTGCTGAACTTGAAAGAAACAGACAACTTCAAGAAGATCTAGGCAGGGTTAAAAATGGCCTAGAAAAATCTCTAAAGTGGACCTGGTCCTCTGATACAATAACTTCTATATATACAAGTAATTGTGGGGACAGGAAGGGAGTCAGGTTCCAAAAGGAAAAGACTCCCTACAATCCACATAGCAAGTACGTTACTGTCCCTGATAACTAGCTTTGTACTCACTGTGGCAATACTGGACACTTTAAAGAAAACTGTAAAGCTAGAATTCAATCCCAACAAAAAAATAAGGTTTTTGTTGAAAAGGTAACTACTCCTAAGGAACCTGGTCCCTCCATTAAAAAAATGTGTTTTGCCTGCCTGGACAAAAAGAAGTTTAATTCGCCCTTTTCCTCACAATAAGGGACCCAAACTTTTTTTGGGTTCCTAAGTCTAATCTTTGATTTTCCTGTGCAGGAAGCAATGAAAGGAAGCAACCAAAAATGGTATATGGATAGTGGTTGTTCCAAGCACATGACTGGAAACATCGATGATTTTTTTCACTCAAAGACCTGCAAGAGGAAGTGTGTCCTTTGGCAATGGCAAAAAGGGATACATTCTGGGAGTAGGAAGAATTGGGAAGTTGCTCACTCAATTGAAAATGTGTACTATATGAACGGCTTAAAATATAGCCTACTGAGTGTTTCCCAAATCTCCGACAAAGGAAACAAAGTGGAATTTGTGTCAAAAATCAGCACAGTCACAAATCTTGTGACTGGTGAAGTGATCATGATGGCAAAAAGATATAAAAACATTTATGTTGCTGATTTTGAGTCTTTGCAAAATGGGGATCTCACATGTCTGAGTGTTGTTGACGATGATGTTAAACTATGGCATAGAATATTGGGTCATGCAAGTTTTACATTGCTAAACAAATTGGTCAAGAAGGACCCGGTTCGTGGCCTGCCTAAGTCAAGCTTCAAAGATCACAAGGTGTGTGATGCATGTTTAAAAGGAAAGCAAGTCAGGTCCTCGTTCAAGCTCAAAAAGGAAGTTAGCACCTCAAGGCCACGTGATCTTCTCCATATGGATCTTGTGGACCTATGGGGGTGACATGTATAGGAGGAAAGAATTACATTTTTGTTATAGTGGATGACTATTCTAGATTCACCTGGACCTTGTTCCTCAGAACCAAGAATGAAACTTTTCCAGTGTTTGCTTCTTCTGTGAAGAAGATCTAGGTGAAAATGCGACATAATGTTGTGTGTATAAGATCTGATCATGGCACAGAGTTTGACAATGCAAAATTTGACGAATTTCGTACTCAAATTGCATAAGTCATAATTTTTTAGCTCCAAGAATACCTAAAAAAATGGTGCTGTGGAGAGGAAAAAATAGGGCTCTTGAAGATATGGCAAGGACAATGTCGATTGACAGTGGCGTTGCAAAAAGTTTTTGGGCAGAAGCAGTTAACACTGCATGCTACTTGGTGAACATGTGCATGATCAAGTCCCTCTTGAACAAAACCCCGTATGAACTGCTGAACGGGAGGAAACCCAAGCTAAAACATTTAAGGACATTTGGCTGCAAATGTTTTGTCCTCAACAATGGTAAGGAAGCACTTGGAAAATTTGATGCCAAAAGTGGTGAAGGAATATTTCTTGGTTATTCATCACAAAGCAATGCCTACAAAGTCTACAACAAAAGAACTCAATGTGTTGAGGAAAGCATACATGTGATCTTTGATGAATAACACCACCTATGTGGGAAAGATTCACATGATAAGATTGATCAAGACGGAGAGCAGTCAACGGTTCCTGGTGAAGTCATTGACATGGCAAATGGAAAGCTTGACATGATGAATCACGTCAAGGAATCAAATGAAGATGGTGCAGCTGTATCTCCAACTGATGTAGAGGAACCTGGTCCCTCAATCACAACAACTGAAGCTGAGAACAGAGTTGTTGATGCTATACAAGGAACCCCAGATGCTGAGCTGAGAAGCGGGACTCATGTCAACAATAGATTACATTCAGAAGAACCTGGATCCTCTCACAATGAGATTCAAGTGTCTAACTGGAAGCACAAAAGTTCACACCCCCTTCAAAATGCGATCACTCCTCTTGACTCAGGGATTCAAACTAGATCGAAGTCAAGAAACTCACTTGCCTTTTCAGCCTTTCTCTCTCAAATTGAGCCAAAAAATATCAAGGAAGTATTGAAATATGTTGACTGGATTACTGCTATGCAAGATGAACTCCATCAATTTGAGAGGAACATCGTATGGCACCTGGTTCCTCGACCTGCTGATAGAACTGTTATAGGAACTAGGTGGGCATTCAGAAACAAACTTGATGAGTTTAGAAACACAACAAGTAACAATGCAAGGCTAGTAGTTCAAGGCTACAATCAAGAAGAAGGGATTGACTATGATGAAACTTTTGCTCCAGTTGCTCGAATGGAAGCCATCAGAATCCTCATTGCCTTTGCATCTCATATGGAATTAAAATTGTTGCAAATGGATGTCAAAGGTGCATTTCTGAATGGATATCTAAAAGAAGAAGTCTTCGTTAAGCAACCACTTGGCTTCGAATGTCATGAGCATCCTGAGCATGTATTCAAACTTAACAAGACTTTATATGGGTTAAAGCAAGCTCCTCGTGCATGGTATGAAAGGTTTCAAATTCCTCCAAGAAAATGGCTTTACAAGAGGAAAAATCGACAACACCCTATTTCTGAAGAAACGGGGGAGGAACCTGCTCATTGTGCAAGTTTATGCTGACGATATCATCTTTGATGCAACAAATGACTCTCTGTGTGAAGAGTTTGCAAAGCTCATGGGAAGTGAGTTTGAAATGAGCATGATGGGGAAATTGAATTTCTTCTTGGGTCTACAAGTTAAGCAAATTCCTAAGGGCATAATGATAAGTCAACAGAAGTACATCAATGAGCTACTAAAGAGATTTGAGATGGAAAGTTCAAAGATCATTGATACTCCTATTGCCACTGCCACTCGTTTGGACATGGATGAACCTGGTTCTGCTATGAACGAGACCATGTACAAAGGTATCATTGGGCCAGTCTTGTATCTCAGAAAAAGCAGACCAGATATCGTATTCAGCGTAGGATTATATGCTAGGTTTCAATCTAATCCAAAGGAATCTCATCTAAAGGCCGCCAAGAGAATCCTAAGGTATCTCAGAGGAACGCAAGACATGGTTCTCAACTATCACCCAGGAGAGAATTTTTACTTGATCGGGTATGCTGACGTTGATTATGCTGGTTATCTCGAGGATAGAAAAAGCACCTCTGGCGTGGCATATTTTCTAGGATCTTGTCTAATTTCATGGGGTACGAGGAAACAAAACTCAATGGCTCTTTCAACTGCAGAAGCTGAGTATGTGGTAGTTGCCTTTTGCTGTGCTCAATTATTGTAGATCAAGCAGCAGTTAGAGGACTTTGGTGTATTTTCTGATTGTGTGCCATTACTGTGTGATAACACAATTGCTCTTAACATGGCAAAGAACCCAATTCAGCATAATAGAACAAAGCACATTGATGTGCGGCATCATTTTCTTAGAGATAATGTTGAAAAAGGGCTTATCTGCATGAAGTTTTGCAGCACAGAAGACCAAATATCACATATCTTCACCAAAGCACTGAGCATAGAGCACTTTGAAATGAATCAATTGGCACCGGGGTTGATAAAATCAAGCTGAGCACCTGATCCCTCAATGATTGGCTATGAAAGAAATGAACAGGTAAAATAGCTAAAAAGTGTTTTCTAGCAAGTTCTAACTCGTATCTATACTGTTACAGGTAGACACACATGTAAATTACAGAGCAAAAAAAAGCTAATGGTATTGCATTTTGGTAAAAGAATGAGGCTCACATTTGCAAAACTTGTCAGGAACCTGGTTCCCTTGACACAGGTTAGTAGTTCATTTGTACTCTCATCCACAACTTTTTAACGGCTGAAAAAGTGCCACGTCATTAAAATGTTAGTTTCTCTTTCTCCCTTCTTTGGAACCCAAACATCGTATCCGTTACTGAACGACCCATCTACCTAGAAAATCAATACCCATTTCTAACCGGTCCCTCACCCTCTTTAAATAAAACCAAACGATGTCGCTTTCATCATTGTTCACATCAAAAGCCAAAATTTCCCTTTTCTCTCAACAACCAAATACTTCTTTTTCTTCAAGTTCTCACTCCAAATCTCCACCATGTCTGAGAATCTAGAAGCCTCAAATGTTCCCAGTGTAGTCCCCATTGTGTCTTCATGACACGAAGCACAGGCGACAAAGTCAAAGTTCCCTATGCCACCCATTCCAAACCCTACACAAGACTCCCAACCACCCTATGCTTCTTCTCCAACCCAATCGAGTTCTGGTTCTCATCGGAGTCGCAAAACTCCGAACCCAAAGAGGTTTGTGGTTGTGACCTTACCTTCTGCCTCCGTAGAAAATGTCACGCCCCAACCTCAGGAGGCGCGACTGGCGCTCGATCGAGTGAACCCAACCGAGCAAGACTCATCAAACACTTCCTACCCAACTCATCATGAACAAGGTAACCATATTTCCTTTTCATTTAGGCAAGGAAAGGTAGTACAATCAACAGTGATAGTTCATTCTCTATTACAACTTAAACCGTAGTTAAAGTTAGTTTTCGAAATTCCTATAAAGTTACAATTTATAGATAACATGAGTTTAGAATTACAACATAGTTCATGGACCCCTCAACACCCGTACATAACCCACACATATGTCTACAGAGCCTCTAAGGATGAAAAAAGACAAGCATGACAGTGCCGGCAACAAGGCCCCGGCTATACCTCAAAAGTAGGAGTCTACAACAAAAGATGTGAAATCTAACACCTTGAAGGAGAAAGGGGCTCACCAAGACTTCGGGAAGAAGGTACTCCGCTACACGCGATCAATATTATCTGCAATGGAGCCACCAACATTCATTTAAGCAAATGTAGCGCCCCCGACAAAAGGGACGTTAGTACCATGGAATAGTACTAGTATGTATAACTAAATTCCATCTAGTTAGAATGAACTTCCATACAAGAATAAAGCAATCATAAGTACAACTCAAAGGGGACTTTAAATGGCCACACATTTACAAATAAAGGAAGCATACAATTTTCACATTGTGTTTCCATAGCTTTCATCTTTTTGGGCATCTCATATTGTTCATCATTGTTCACATTACCACAACTAACTTGAGCGGAGTTCGATCTCGACCCGATCGGCTAGGTCGCCTCATTTGAGACGTTCACTTCAATCATAAATTCATTACCACCATGTGCGTAGCATGGCGTCCGATCTCGGCCCGAACGGCTAGGCCGCCCTACCAAGGCGTTTCCCTTTCCCATCAATCATCTCATTTCGATCTTTGTTTCCCATAACTCATTTCATAGGCACTTTGGGTCACAACTATCACATCATACATTCGGCACTAGGCCACATCTCACATCATCCCCAATTTCAATGCTAGGGTTGTAGTTTAGGAAAATAGGTGTACACAAGAGTAAATTTAAATTGCAAGCATAGATAAGATTTCACATAAATGGCACAACATATGTAATTTCGATCTCAATGTAAGGTATAGGCATTTCGATTCATGATCCACAGTCGTTGCACCTTTCTTTAAGTTATCAAGAATTGCATGTTAATCATATTGAGATATACTTTCCACGCATATGAGATTGCAGCACCAACTCAAGTGAAATAAACAATAATAATTCAATTTTGATCTTACCGTATTCACACAACTACCAATATAGCTCAGTTTTTAAAAGACGGAGTTTTAGCCATACATACCTCAATAAAGCTTTCCCTAATTCTTATAAAACTTCCGGGACCCTTAGCACTTCAATCTATTGTATAAGAATTACAATTAAACATAAAATTAGTGACAAGGTTAGGATCCTAACTCTTTTGAGCTTATCATCAAACATCAAAGGTGCAATGTGATCTTAGGCCCTTTTTGAAAGGAATTTCTTTAATATTATACCCCTAATTGCTGTCTCTTTAGCTCTCACCCTCCCCATACCTCATTATCCCTTGTGCATGCAAGATTACTAGCCTTATACCCATGTATCCACTTGCTAAATACTCATTTTAACAGAAATATTTGAAATTATTGATGAGGGTACAGTTCTTACCAATTAGGATGAAGACCTAGTAGCCTCAATTAACAATCTTCAAGGATTTGGGCAAGGATTTAGAGAGAGCTTGATGAAGATTACTCCTTCTCACTCTAGAACTCCCTCTCTCTCTCTCTCTATGTCGTGACAAAATACAATAGAAAACTGGTCTAGTTGGGGTTAGTTTTTAAGTGGGGTATGGGGATTCGGGTAATTTTTAAAAAACGTTAAAAAACGTAGGACGCCCCGGTAAGTCAGATCTGCGGTCGCATTTGCGATCGCAAAGTCGACATGCGATCCG